>NC_028357.1:45447893-45471607 GCF_000741045.1 Vigna radiata var. radiata
ATATATATATATATATATAGTTTTATAATCTTTAACGCCTTTTTATAATCATAATATACTATCGGTATTATTTTAAAATATTTAATTATTTTGAAACATTTAATTATTCTTTCTTTCTTTTTCGATTTACAATGTAACAACTTATCCTAAGTCATAGGCCTTCAATTACATCATTTTATTCGTTATTAATTGGTTCGATCACTTTTGAGTTTCGATAACTATCATTTGTTCATAGGATCGTCTATTTATGTTTTCAGATTTGATCGCTTTTACCAGTTTGGTTCTGAATAAGACTGTTACTTTCTACACTCTATCAAATTTCTTCCTGTACCCTATCATTCCAGATTTTATTTTCCAGAAAACATTAGATCATTTCTGAAAAAAAATAAAAATTCCAGAAGACATTTATTCACTTTTTCGGAGGACATACACCCACTCCTATTCCAAAAAATAAAATTGATGGGTGCAGGAAGTAACACCCTCTGAATAAAGACCGTTTAAAACCCAATAAATTCCAAATAGCGATCCGGCCGATCTGCACATAGTCCAGCCCAAATTTTCTATCTTTCACTGGGCTGTATCACCAACACCCCCACTTTTTGAAAGGTAGGTTACGTTTATTTTGTTAAAAAATAATTTCAGCGTGCAAAATCAATATTACCTTTACACTGTAATTCAATCATAAATTACTGCTGACATTATCAAATATCATGGATATAATTTTTAAAGGCTGAATTAAACTTCAAATAATTTTTGAATTTATGTATTTTTAATTGAGTATTTATTAAATACTTCTATTCTATTAAGTGTTTAAAATATTTTTTATTTCTGTTAAAATCTTCTACTGTTTGAATTTTTCTTATTAATGAAATAGTGTGACTATTACTCTTTCTTCTCATCTACATCTCATCAAACAACTTCTTCATTTATATTTATTTTCTTCACAATATTAAATTAACAGGTGAAGAAAAGATCGAAAGAGCAAGTCATCTTATTAATGACAAAAATTAAAATGGCGAAATTATTTTGTACATCAATAAAATTAAAAATTAAGAAATAATTAAATATTGTAATATTTTTTGAATAAGAGTGTAAAAACATGTCAATTTATTGAACACCGGAATGTGAGTATTCCATGCATGCATAGTTAAGAAATTGATTTTAAATCTAACTTAATTTTACGTTAAATGATGTTTACACCCACTTTGTACAAACATCACCTTCCATAAAGTTAAGTTAGATTTAAAATTATATATCTATATTAAATTGACTTTTAATATACTTCTCGAAGTATATACATTTTGAACGTGAAAATATATGTTAGTAGATAGTTCAATAATAGTCTGATAACGAATGTAACAATACTGTTAAGTTATAACATAGTTTTGATACGACGTTAAGGAGTAAATTTTAAACTTGGTTCAACTTTACAAAATCAGTTTATAAGGTGAGGTTTTTGAAGCTTCCAACATGTAGTCAAGGAGTAATGAAATGAATTGGTTTTGGGTTTGTATGATATTAATATGATGATAATGATTGTGAAGTGAAAGTGTTGTTTGGTTGGAAATAAAAAGCAGGGAGCATTATCGAGTGTGGAACAAATAATTATGGATGAAGCATGAGAATGGAGAGTTGATTCAGCATAATGCACCATGTTACGTGACGTGCTTCTCTCTACACATCACTTTTATTGGATTCTAGTCTTCCAATCCCACACACTTATATCAACTCCACCTTCTTATAAAGGACACACTCACCATCATAAGTCTATGTTTTTTTTTTTGTCGGACTAAATTAAATAAATATAAGTTTATCATTTAAGTTTAAATTACTTTAAATAATTTTAATTTTTGGAATTTAAAACGTAAATATAAAATTTTAAACACCAAAAAGAGGAAAAGGTTCTACTGTTAGTTTTTTTTTTTTTTTTTACAATGGTGCAGATTGATCTTGACATGTTGACCATGTTGTGTCGTTAGCAACGAAAGCAGAAATTTACATGAAAAAGGGTGGTGGATTGGTGACACTTGTGCACTATGCAATGTTGAACAATTGTCACGTGGCCCACTCACTATCCACGTGCAGTACTGCCACTAATTTTAATGCCTCACCTTTAAACAAAGCCACCTTTTCTAACTTTGGTTTGTGGATTTTGACCCCTACAGTTTTAGACAAACTGCATCACTCCGGTTATTCATTTTATTATTTTATTATGATTATATTTTATTTCTATTTAAAAATAATCAACAATGTTTTATTTTAGTTTTAATAAATTATATGCATAGTCATAAATTTTCTATATTTACCTTTGAATGAACCTTCAACACACCATTTTATCATCTTTTTACTCTGAGTCTTAAACTCTGTGATGGTTTGTGTCTCATCTCTCGACAACTTTATTTTTAATGGCAACAATTTTTTAGTATTGAATTGTTTGTTGCATGTGTTAATATTTATCTTGTCACTATAGATATTTTTAGATTCTCTTCGAATCTACTTTAGAATCCTCTACGGGTTAAGGTATTATTCCCACCCACGTTTTTTATTATTCTTAACTAATTGTCATAATTTTGCATTTAATTTATTATTTTCATCACAAAAAATAAATTATTCATTTACAAGAAGTTGCTCATCTAGATCACACTGTGATTGGTCAATGGATCTTTAACCAAGAAAAAAAAAAAAAAACATTAGCGTTCATGTGGTTCACTCTTCTTAACATCTTTCTCATTGAGATTTTTTACGAAAATCTTATCTTAACTCATCACCCTACAAGTAGTGGCTGATCTTGGCGACAAATGAAGGGGCCTTGTCCCCTCACAACAAAAATTTTGAAACTCCAAAATATTTTTCGAAGATATGTCACTGAAGAAGGAACTTGAGAGTCTTATCAAATATATTTTAAATGTGATTTTAATTTTAGAACTTGAATCCCTGCATTTTATATTTTCCTTTAACGATTGATTTGGATTTTAAAACATTAACTTCAAACGTTGATTTGTCTCAACAAAAAATTACACGACACGAATAATTCAACTAATTAGATTAAAACATTGTGATTTGGCTAAACAACAAGGTACGTAAAAGAATGGTATATCTTTACCAAAATACATTAGTTGATTCCGGATAAATCCATGGAATAGTGTTCGTCCACCAAACCCACTACCACACTATAAAATTCATTTAAGATAACTTCCACAAATTTCTTCTCATGCAATAACATATATTTTTCCATTGACTCATCCATTTTAATATCAAGCACAGTAATATATCCACAAAATAAAATAAATTCAAAAACCATAAAAAAACATTTTATTATTACATTAGATTTCAGTTCTAAACTGAACAGAGTTGTTATACAATATTAACAGTAAATTTAAAATTACTTTCTCTTTCAAGCTAACATGACTTATCCTTATTAAAATGCATATGAGAATACGCTTTTACCCATTTTTTTTAATCATGTTAAGTGTTCTTAACCCTAACATGTAATGCATTATATAGCAATTTTTTTTAATCTCAACTTTAGTGCAAAGCTACTCAAAAGTCACGAAGTGACAAAAGTTGAGATATCGTGCATCTTTCTCCTTTACCTGGTATGTTAGTTAAGTCATTATTGTATATATTTATATTTATTATTAGTTTTAATATTACAAGTTTTAAATTATTTAACTTATTATTTGTTAAAAGTAATAATTAGTTACTTAGAACAACATTTAATCGAATTTGAACAGTAAAAAGAAAGCCAAAAGCTAATTAAACAGCTAAGTAAAAATCAATAATTGTTCCAAACGTACGGTACTGTATCTCGTTAAATAAATATTATATAAGACAAAAAGTATAATTAATTAATTTAAAGTTTGATGTTGAGTATATCAATTACATATATTACCTAAAATAGAATATAAAAACTAAATGAAAAGCTAACCTTGACCACAAACACTACTACATCTTTACGGATAAATAAATGCCACAAGAATTAGTACAGCGTGGAGATAGATTCGAATGATTTAAATATAACGGGCCAATAAAATAAATTCAAACATTGTTATGATTATCATACCAAAGGGAATCAATCTCACACAATAGATTAAATATATTATCTTGAGCATATGGAAGATCTTCCAACTTCAGCCACTAAAATATACTATTGCTATCTCTATTTATCTTTCTTCCTTTAATAAGGAGCATGCACCCTTAATTATTATATGGAGGAAATGAAGCTCCAATCATAACTTTTAAAATATTTTTTTTAAGAGGAAGACAGATTTGGCCATGAAAATAATAAAAAAAAAAGATGACACGTGTGTGCTGTGTTTGGCATGGTGAGTACATGATCTAAGGTTGTTTCCTTCGTGCAGGCAGAGGAGCAAATAAGAATTGAAATAGTAAACATATATATTATGTTATGTTGGATTTTAAGAAACCGTGACAACTCAACTTATCTGTCTCTGTGATAAGTTATCTCAGCTTTAAAGGTACGATCACTTATATATCATGTTTTTTTTTTAAAAAAACATTTTACCAGTTTAATAAGTTTTGCTTATTTATTTATGTTTATTTACAAAACAAAGTTTCGGTAAATTTTCTTATAAAATTTAAAGAAATATTAATGGATTTTGTTACAAACTATAAAATATTCAGTTTTTAATTAAAAACAGAAAAAAGAATAGTTTATGTGTGAATCTGATTGAAATTATAAGAATATAATAATTGTGAAGTATGAGAGACGTTGTGATAATGTGGGGGTGAGTGTTATTCTGATGACACTTGATCCGTAGAAATAATGAAGGTTGTATCATTAGGTAAAGATAAAGAATAGATGAAAATATATGCATAATTGAAGTGAGGAAGAAAAGATGTCCACTAAAGAAATGATATATGGTATATGCCAAAGATAGTGGAATGCTAAGTGAAGTCCACTATGACCAGTTTTTATGCAATCATAGAAGCATATATTATTATTATTCTTTTATGGAGTTAGTGCTACAAACTAGGTGGACTTAGGGAGCTCCCATACCAAAGTGGATCCTATAAAGGTAATTAATAATAGATTTTCAAGGGAAAAAATTAGAGCAGTCAAGATGGATCAACCTGCAAGCCAATTTGGCTCATTACGGGTTCGAGTCGGATTGAGTTTGAAAAACTTAAATTTTTTTTTATACGAGTCAGATTTAAACCCGGCTCATGCGGATTGAACTCGTGGGTTGACCCGTCAACCCATCTACCTAATTTTTTTTTAATTTATTATTTTATTTATGAAACCCTAAAAAATAAAATATTCTCTTCACTAACTGTGTATACAAAAAAAGTAACCTCTGCTCTCACAAATCACTCTCACAAAACTTGCTCTCATTTACGGTACTGTCACTTTCACTTCTTCACTGAAATTCTTCAAGGAGTAAGGGTTTTTGTGTTTGTTTTTAGATGACATTTGGATTATATTATACTTTTTAATATTATTTTGAATTGTCTTAAGTTTAACACCATTTTTTGGAAATGAAATTTGTTTAAATTTGAATATAGAAAGTTTGTAATTTTTTTTATTTAAAAAAAATTACAATTAAATGAGCTAGTAAACCAACCCGTTTACCCATCAATCCATGGTGGATCGAACCGCGTTCAGATTTTTTTGGCTCACTAGTAAATGAGTTGGGTTACCCGCTTTGACAACTCTAGAAAAAATGTTAATATACATGTGTAAAACTTAGTTCTCAATATTTACTATTTTTTTTTTTGCTTTATTTGGGAAAGACAACTTTGCCATGCGGGATATGTTATTTTATATTTTTATTTAGATAACCATATTATAAAGTTATAAAAAAGAGAAAGAGGAATAAAGTTATAAAAAAAATAACATTTTATAAAAAAATATATATTATTTTTAAAAAACTAATAATAAAATCATATTATTCTTCTATTTTTAAATTTAACTTAAAACATAATTATCAATCTTTATTTTATTCTATATTATATATAACTATTCTTTTACAAATAAAGATAGTCAATATTATTTAATTTTACTAGTAAAATTGACTTTTATTCTTAAGAATATTCATTAGAACTTTATATTAATAAATATTGAGTTATTAAAAACTTAAATCGTGTTAATTAAATTATGTTAATTAAGTATTATTTATTTAGATTTTCGTTATGATTTTTTTCTTAAAAAAAGATGTCTTAGTAAATTAATGGAGAAATATATTATTTTATTACTGAAAACAAATATATTAATGAAAGTAATAGGGTTGCACAATCCATAAAAAAAATTACAACGAAAAAAAGTAAAAAGAAAATCTTTGTAACCATAAATAAACAATGACTTCCTTCAACTAAATATTTTTTACCCATACATCTTTGTTCTTTTATGATTGTCCATACATCTCTATATAAATAAATTAAAGAAATGTGTATTTAAATATTCTTTAATGTCTCTCATTATAACTTGTAAAATTATTGAAGATATTAGAATAATTTTTATTTTATTTCATTAATTTTATTATTGTTAAATATAAAGATAGTATTGTCTTTAGGAATATAACTCATGCAATCAAAATGCTGGAACAAAACCAAACCTCTTTTGTAATTAAGGAACTAAAGAATATTTTTTTAAATAGTGGCTTGGAGCATCGATCACGTCAATAAATGGGTCCGAAGGTAAGAATATCGGTGGAAGGTCGTTTCATGACAAAACGCAACCACACACCTTTCAGCTGATCGCTTCTGTCAACTCGTGCGTTTTCTCCTTCCATTATTCTGTCCTTGAAAGAAAAATGTTATTTATTTTAAATATTATACATTTATTAAAAAAATAACAAAATTGAATGTCTATTTCAAAGTTTAAGAAAAGTATAAATTATTTTATATAAATTAAGGATATATAAGTACAATTTTATTAAAAATATTATAGATTATATGATTGTTTATTTTAAAATTAGAAGGTGTTATATATCATTTAATATAACGGTAAGTGTAATTTTCATCAACATTAAACAAAATATCATTTTATTACAACATGAGAAATATGAATGTTTATTTTTAAGAATAAAGAAATTAAGTATTTTTTAAATAAACTCACGAAAGGTAAATACAAATTTTCTAACTTTATGTTATGTTTATTTTAGGCTTAATCATGATTTGAATAAGTGATAAATTTGTAAACTTTTAATTGTATAGAAATTAAATTATTGTGATTTATTGGATTTCTACCATTTTAAAATTTTTTAATTGGTTCCTGCATTTAAATGTTCTTATTTACTATGTAATATGATAGTTATTTTATATTATCACATTGTTTAAATGTCGTTATATAATATTTTATCATGAAAAATTACTCGGTTGCATCTTATTTATTTTGCACTAAATTAATTATAATATGTTTAACAAATTTAGATAATCATTGGAAACAAATAAAAATATAGACGAAAGAATAAATATAAAAAGGAAAGAAAACTATCACATAAAAATGGTTCATAAAATAGACATATTCCTATACATGATCTGTTTGAAATATAATCATATCATAATCTAATTACACTTAATTTTCAATTTTCTTCATTTGAATTTTTGGAGAAACGGCTCACTACATCCTGATTCTCTACCATAGATATGAAAAATGTGCTGGTAACGAAAACTTTTTAGAAGGTCATTCATTCCTAAATTACACTTAGTTAAAGGTTACGAAAAACAAATGCATTTGTTGATATGAGTAACCAAATCAATTCCTTTAAGCCATCGTCAATGTCCGGGTGTCACATGCCCACCAACTTTCGCTTGGTTCGTCCTCAGATCACATCGTACTAGTAGAGGCTAGGCTTTGATACCACTTGTAACACCCCGACAACTTACATTTGTTGATATAAGTAGATAAATCAAATTCTTTAAGTTATCCTTCAATTGTATAGTTTCATACCTATACAGTCTCTAGATTCCTCTCATTCTAGTATATATTAGATTCTTCCATGCGTTCCTTCCACTGAAAGTCTGTCAGGAATCGCTTTTTGTCTGTGTCTCTTGCACCGGTGATCACTTCATGCTCTCGTTAGTGCCCTGGTTGGATCCAAGATGCCTTGCCATCTCATGAGTCTTACATAAAACTTATTTATTTTACAAAAAAACTAAAAAAAATTCAATTATTTAACATTTTTTATTGGCTATAACTCGGGACTTATTCTTTCATAAAAAATTTAGATTGCATTAGAATTGGAAACATACGACTTTTTTTTTTTAGAATGAAAACATTTTTTAATTTCACTATAGAATTAGATCCGATAAACTCGTCATGAACCAAATTTGTATTGAGTTTGTTGGAGGATTTGATTTTGAGAATTGTTTCAAAATCAAATCAAATTTATTTGAAAATTTTGACCGGTAAACCTTTATTTTAATTTAAAATTAAATCAAACGAACTTATTAATATCCTTATATTTTTCTCAAATATTTGTATTAAATAAATTTCAATAACTTCGTATCTCCAATTTCAACAGGAGAGATTTTTTTTTTTTTCTGCAAGGAGCACAAATTAATTTTAGAAACCAAAAGGTCAATCAATATGTAGAAGGGATCAATCGGAGGCATGTCTATTCGATGCTACGAAAGTGCCAATATAGAATGCATATAAAAAGGTATATAACATATATAAAATAAAACAAACTAAATTATGTTATTTGGCGGATACAAATTACAAAGAAAAGAATAAAATATTTCGTATCACTTACTTAATGGACCAAAAAATATATAAAAATATTTTATTTAGTTGAAATGTTTTAAATTAATCTATTCTCTCTCTTTTTTTTCATAAAATAAATGATTTATTAATTTAATACTGTAAATATTTAATAAACTAAAGAGAGAGGCATCTTCTATTTGATGCCTTCTTAATTTGTGAGGTAGAGTTTATTTATTGTGGTCCCACAGGAAAAAAAATCTTCTTATTTTTATTATGAAACAAATAGAATTTGTGTTTATATTCATCTTTTCTTATTTTCTTAGATTTTATTAGTCCTGAAAGAAAGAGTGAACAGAAAAGAAGAAGAAAAAAAAATATAATGTGTTGACGTTATGTTATGGATGTAGTCATGGTTGTAATGATTGTTTGCCTTAATAAGAAATAGACCAAACAAAGGTTTCCAATGAAATATGATTGGAATAAGGTGTGACCAAACATGTGTAGCACATTCACTCATTATTGACATGCTGTCTCAAATTTCTGTAATAAAATCGACTCGTCCAAATGAGACATAGGCTTTTGAGTTTGACAATTCAATTAAGCAATATTGCCTCTCTTCTAATGTGTCCTACCATCAATTGATGGATTTTGTTTTGTCAATTGGTGTAATTCAACCCTCTACTTCTCAATTCATTAGTCCTTTTAATTTATTCTCTTAGCATACATTTAATGTTTTTAACTTACTAATTTTAAGTCATATTTAAAAACTATATTAATGAAAACAAAAAGACAAATTCAATCTAGTTTAAAAAATTAAATAAGTTGATTTTAAATTTAATTCAATAATACAAAATCAATTTATAAAATAAGATTTGTACTCATTTATATACTATATAAATTTATCTTATCTATACTAAATATGAGATTTTTAATAAAATAAAATAAATTTATTTATACTTTTACTTTTTTTTTCTCTCTCACACATACATTTCTACATCCTCTCGCACATTCATCCACACATGTCTTACACATGCATACTCACACCCAACCATACATATACATATTCAAAACATATATGAATCCATACTTAGATCCACATATATGCATGATATTTATGTTTATCCAGATATACACATATGTTCGTATACACAAGATGACACATGCATTCGCTCAAATACACGTATTAGATATATGTATATAATATATGCAAACATGAATACATGTATGTATTACATATGTGCCGATCAAAGGGTTAAATAGAGTAAGATTTTGTTTTTCCTTCTTTTAGGTATTTTATGATCTTGGATTACATAAAGGGTTTAGAATCATGCATGTGACTCAAGATTGGTCTTGGTTAATCTTTGTTGTTCTCTGATCATGATGTTATGTTTATAACTCTAATAGGAATTTTGATTGGTTGATTAGGTATCTTGTTGTGTAGGGTTTTAGAAAGCAATTATGTAGAAAGGGAGTTTTCTCTGTCTCATGTGAGGGAATCTAACTTTAACTATTTCATGTTGAATTTTGTTTTAATTGTTGGTTATGCATTGAAATTGTGTTTTTGAACATGAAATTGTATTGTTTCTTTATATGTGTGTTTTGTGATAGAATGATGAAAGGGTTATCTAAAGGTGTAAATATGCAAATGACGAGTTTTATGTTTTAAGTGTATGATGATTTCTCAGTGAATGTGAAATTCTAGTTGAGATTATGAGTTTTACATAGAATTTGATATGTTTGATACTTGTGAGAAGCTAAAATTTTAACTATTTCATGTTGAATTTCTTTTAATTAAGGCTTATGAATTTAAATTAGTAAGTTTGTCTAAATTGAGTTGGTAAAATTATATGCAAAATTTGTGGATCGAACAAATTATTTTATATATCAAACTAATTTTTTTTATACACATTGTGATATGAAAATGTAAAATTAGTTTTTTTGGTTGACATTATAATTTTTATGACATATATTATCAATAACGAATATTTTTATGTGTTAAAATTGAGATTTAGATGTTAAATTACGAAAAAACTTTTGAATGTTATGATTTTGATTGAAATAAGTTGTTCTAAATGAAGTTTTGAAGTTTTGAAGTGACATAGATGGTATAGAGTATGGTGTAGTTTCTTGATTTTTTATTTTTTTTACAATTACATAAAAGTTTAAGTGAATTTTGTATTTTTAAGAAATTTTTAAGATTTAAAGGATCTCTACGTTCCATACTGATATGCTTGTGTATATCGCTTTCATCCATATGACTAGATATTATTAATACTTAACTCGTAGGGATTCAATTAATAGTATAAATATATTAAATTATAATGTTACAACAATAAATTATAAATACAAAATTTATGAATTAGAAATAAAATATAGAATTTTATTTCAATATCAAGAACAGATACAATTAATTCACACTCGTCTCACTATTAAACGCATAATAGAACTCACAGAAAAAAAAGAATAAAGAAAAATACTAAACATAATTTTATTAGTAATTAATGAAAAAAGAAGTCGTTTTGACTTTGAGAGAAAAGGTGACGTGGTTGGGTGTAGAATTCCTATGTGTTGATGCAGGTAATGCGGCTTAGTGGTGTTGGGCCTATTGGATTACAGTCATGTTGTTATCATCAAATATAAATGGACTCCAACATTTTTGGGTCGCTACACTAAGCAGATGGTTGTGAATTAATTTGTGAGGGTCCACCAAAATTAACAAAAATAACTGTTTCCTACAAAAGTCAATTTTACATTTTCCAATAGTAAATAATACTTAATTGAGTAATGGATATTCTATATAATAAGAAGAAAACGAGTTGGATCGAATAGTCTCTACCCGTAACTAACTTGATCTGCAAAATTAAAATTCATCTATAATATGCTTGTTCTCTGTGTAAGTATTTACTAAAAATATTTATAAGTATTTTAAAATTTGTTATCAAAAATATATTATTAAGAATAAAATAGTAAACATGTTAAAAGAAGGTCCATAAACTAATCTTAACTCATAGAACTTTATAGATATTTAATTCTATACATTTTTTTAATAAAAGATTATTTTCACTTTCATTTATATAAATTAGGATCAAATCCTATCTTATGAGATGAAGTAATTTGATAAATCTAATTGAATTAAAATATCTATACACGGTTAACTATAAAGAAATCATGATATATTAATATATTTAAAACATCTATCATAAAAGTAAACCCTCAAAACACTCTTATTATTATTGTGTTTGTACATGCATGCTTTTACAATAAAATCATTGATCCTCTTTAAATCCAGCTTAAATACCTATTCCTATTGGAATTGATAAAAGAGTGAAATAAGTAGAGTCTGGTAATATATTACTTGCATAAAGCTATAAAATATGACATGAAAAAAATAAGACCACGCCTAAAGTTTTATATTTTAAGTATTCGTTATTCTATTCAAAGTATTGTGAGGATTAATTTAATAATTTAAAATGTGGCCATGTAATTTAATAGTTTGATTTTAATTAAAGTGGATGGAATATGATGATTGTTGGTCTAATACATGAAATAAAATTAGAATCAGAAAATAATAGGTTATTTGATAAAATATTGTTCTTCTTCTTTGAAAAAATATTATAACTATAGTAAAGCAAGTTTTTCAAAATTAAGATCAATGTAACTTAATTTTGATTAAGAGGAAACCTCTTGACCATTGAGAGATAAAAAAGGAATAAGAAATCTCTTGACCATTTTTTTATTTATAAAATAAAATTAAAGATAAAATAAAAATATAAAATATGTATATCAAATGGAACCTTTACAATATTATCACATAGGCACTTTAAGTGTCTCTATATATTTTAAAGAAAAATAAAATTAATGAGTGGTGGAAAAAAGGCATATATATTAAAAAAATTAAAAATATAATTTAAAGTAAGTTAGAAATATTAAATATGTATCTCCTTTGTATATTTTGTCTATTGGATTGTTTGAATGGAACTCTGATTAATAATGCTTCTTTCTTGCAAAACCCTAACCTTTCCATCTGATTAACAGGTATGGAGTCAAAGTTATATATAATTATCATTAACCCTTTTACCCATTTGAGTTTGATGATCAAAAGCATTATTGTTGCAATGGCTGCTTCATTGTTTTCTTGCCAGCCAATGGCTGATCAACACAAACCCTTCTCTGAGTTCCATAGATGCCAGCAATGTCGATGGGCTCTGAAGCTGAAGAAATATTTATGCGACAAAGGTTGGTATCTTTTTCATTTTAAAAAATCTATCGTTTGAGATTAAATTTTACATGATAGTAGATATACTCTCATTTCATCATTTTGTTTGAACATTGATGTGTAAATAAATGAATGTTATTATATATTATTTAATATTTTAAATTTGTTTCTTAGTAACATTTGGAGTAAATTAAATAAAATTAATTTAAATGGATGAATAGTATTTATTCAGAATTAGAAGTAAATTGTGATGAAAAGAGTTGACCAAATTAAACGAAATTTAAAAGCAATTGACTATTCCATTTTTATTTATTTTTGGAGAGTTATTGTTAATCTCCCGGTTGAATAACGTTTGATTAAAACAGAAAAAGGAATAAGAAGGTGTTTGTGACTTGTAAGCCACACTCACATCTTAATTATCCCACGTTTTTGTCGTTGTTATCTAATCACGCCACTGTTTTTATTATTTAAAACTAATCTCTTTCTTTATATCACTTTAATTAATCTTTACTAAATTGATAAATTAAAAGATTTTAACTACTATTTTAAAATATCTCATTAGAAAGGTTTTTAATTTAACTTTTCTGAATTTTAATTTTTAATGAAAAAGACACACAAATGAACAACTTGACAGTTACCTCAATAATACAACACATAAAATAGTAAAACTGACAAAAATAATATAAGAAACCTAAAACAAAAATATTAGAATATTAAGTTCTCAGTTTCGGGAAAATCCCGTTAGACACTCTAAACAAGAATAATCATGGATTTAAACATAAAACTTATTAAACCTAAAATTCGTCAAAAAAACTCTAACACATACTTTCTAAGACATTATAAAAATATTAATCTTTAATATAAGGATTTTCATATTTTAATTGACTATTATGTCATTTGTAATGACTTTTATATATAAATATAAATGTGATCTAAATTTAAGATAGCATGACCAGAGAATTAAACATGTTACTTATTGTAGTATTCTTCCTTTGTCTGTCTACTAAATTTGTCCCTCACTACTGATATCAATTTTTTATAGTGTCTCACCAAAAATAGAAGAAGAAATTATGGTTAGATTTTGATGGATTAGACTCCGTAGTTAAAGTGGCATGGCAACTACAAATTATTATATTTTATTATATTTTCTTTTTAAAAATATACATTTCTTAATTCTCATGGTTTGCTACTATTCCATCGTTTTCTTGAAGCTGAATTGCTGCTCAGAGATATTGCCATAATAACTAAAATTTAGATTGATTTATCTTTCATTAATTATATGCTTAATATAGATATACTGTGATAACAAATATGAAAAAGGAACAACTTAATTTTGATAATGATACTTTGACACTAAGAATGTGACAATTTTTTGACACCACCACGTGTCACAGGGTGGTCCACATGTTTTAAAAAATAAAATGACAGAACATGAATTAAATGTGTAGTGACAGACCTGGTATCAATGTACAAATAAGTGGATAGTTTAGGCTAACTTTTAGCACGAGGAGGACATTTTTGAATCTGCGTTATTTTTACATTGATACCTTCTCGTGCTAAAAGTTAGCCTAAATTACCTACTTATTTGTACATTGATAACAGGTCTCTCACTACACATTCAATCCATGTTCTGTCATTTTATTTTTAAAACATGTGGATCATCCAAAATGTGACAGGTGACGGTGTAAAAAATTTGTGAGATTGTGGGTGTGAAAGTATCATTATCCAATTTGAAATAGCCAAGAAATTATAACAGCAGAATGTGTTGGAATCAGTGTTTGCATAGGCATATGCATTAACTACTACCAAAAAAGATAGATAAAAGGGTAGGAAAAAGAGCACATTAACACACTAAGAAAGCACACATAAAATTCATCCTACTCAATGAACATTTTTTTTATAGCTTCATCATTAATTTGATTTCTATATTTAATTTGTATTTATAGTTTTTATTAATTTTTTTTATTTAATTAGTGTTAATATGATTTAAAAGTCTCATATATTTAATTAGTGTCATTCTGTTTTTATTAATTTAATTTAGAGATAAATTTATTTCAAGTTTTGATCCCAGTTCTATCTAAGATTGAAGGAATCAGGATAAAGTTAGTAGTTCGAAGCCAAAATAGGAGTTAAATTTATCATATAAGAGTTTAAATAATCTGATAAATCAAGATTAACATTTTTGTTAGAAGAGTTACTAAATTATAATTATAATGTTAAAAAACATAAAATCCGGAAAAAAAGAAAAAACACAAGTTTCTGATTTGCGTTTGCTTGCACGTGAAGCTTCAGTTACAAACTTGACTGTTCTGTCAATTAAGTAGTGATAATATTACAAAATGAGTTAATTGATATAATTCTAAAAACACTTTGAGGAAACTCATTGTTATGATTAATAAAGCTAATTTAATTAGAGTTTGTGGTGATTCTAAACAACGTTACAAAATGAATGTCCCATGTGAAATGAGAAAAGATGATGGTTTGTGATGATGTTTTTGGGTTGAATTGTACTAAAACATAAAAAGAAAGGGTGGATTCATAGGTGGATTCCATTAATCTTGTTGATTCTCCACTTACACTTGTCTCATCCCTCCCTAAAAAATTAAAAAAAATAATAATTGAAGTTTGATGAGTAATTGATGCTTAATTAATTAAGTTTTAAATTAGTTTATTTTCTGTACAAGTAAAACACGGGTCCAATCATATTGCATCTATTATTCTCTGTTTTTTCTTTATATACGCACTCAGAGTTTGCCTACTTAAACTCCCATTCCTCTTGCACCGTCTCACCACCATATTCCTCTTCTCTCTCCTAAAAACAAGGTGGTTTTCTTTATCTCTCTGTCTCTTACCTGTTTCTCTTCCAACGTTTGCAACATGTTTTTTTTATCTTGTTCTCACGCACGATATACCTGGTTTGGTTTAACTAGATGAATTAGTAACGGACATTTCTTCATTCTAATCTGAAAGGACTTTGTTTTGGCAGGTGTTTTGATCAAGGCTTTGGAATTTTACCTTGTCATGGAGAGTAAAAAATTGCAGAAGAGCTACTTTGATGTGTTGGGTTTGTGCTGCTCCTCTGAAGTACCACTCATCGAAAACATCTTAAAGCCACTTCAAGGAATCAAAGAGGTTTCTGTCATAGTTCCTTCACGAACTGTCATTGTTCTGCATGACACTCTTGTCATTTCGCAACTTCAAATCGGTACATTATTCCCCTCAATTCACTTTTTTCTCTTCTAATTTTCATCATCTTCTTTCTTATTCTCTACTCTCACTCACAGATTTATATTTGCGAGATACAAATTTTTTACATTTTTTATTTTTTTATTATTATTATTTTTTTTAAATATAAAAATTCATTTATAACCCATTTTATTTGAAATAAATGTAAATTTGTGTCATCAATACCTTTATTCAATTAATATATATATATATATATATATATATATATATATATATATATATATATATATTCCTTCATCCACTTTTTTGTTATTAAAAATTTATATTATTTTATGTTTCTATATTTTTTAATTAATTTTAATCTATATTAAAGAATCCGTATATCATCAACATAAACTTGTTTTAATTCTGTAAACAATTTTCCTTTATCTATTTTGTCCATTAGAATCTATTACCATTTATTAAAACTGAAAGTAATTTCTAAATTTTAATGCAATAATCTCTCTCTATAGTTGATTGGACCACTCCACATTGGATCGCATCGCTTTGAAGATAAAGGTGGACATATAGGATTACCTAACTTTTTTGTAATGGTTAAGGGAATGGGGGTAAAAGATTCTTTTTCTATGTTAAGAGGAGTTGATTATGAAAATGAATTTATGGTACTTGTACTTTATTAATTTGGAGAAATAGTAAGTTCTTTGTGTGGAATTCAGAATTAGTTAAAGAAAACAAGATAACAATTTTTCTTTTATAATTGCCATGCTTGTATTTGTCCAAGGTAAAAGGTGAAACAAAAGAAGTTTGCTTTGGCAGATGATCTTGCGTACTTGAGCATCTTTTTTCCACAAAATGAGACACACCGTTATCATCTTTATCACAAAGTTTCTTTCTCTCAAAAACGTAACGTATTGGTGTTAAAGATGATGCATTAGCAATTAAAGAGGGAAGTGTCTCTTTATCTCAACTTTTCCACTTGGAAAGAAACTATGACCAAAACAGTTTCTTTATAAACACAAATTTTGCTTGTTTTAGAGTTCATTTTTCTTAAGATTAATTCATTAGCCAACGTTTTATTTTTTATTTTTTATTTTTTAATTTTAATTAAATAGAATTCATCATACCCACAATTTTTTTTAAAAAAAATATATGTATTTATATTTTCAAGACGATCCTAGTGTCACTATTAAAAAAGAAAATTCTATCAGCAATACTTTTCCATCAAAATCCGACAAGTGAAAATGGTTAGTTAAAAGGTGAGACAAACGCAACCTCAAAATACGATGAAACTTGCAGTTAGGTTCACATGTATAATGAATTAATGAAGATTATTGTTTGATTAGGAGAGATCTGAAAGAAAAAAAGGTGAAAGTGGAAGTGTAAAGTAGTTATGTGGAATAAGAGTATTATTCGTATGTGCATATACATAGCATTTTGTACCGTATGGATAAAGTTAGGCTGTTAACTTTAGCTTTTTTTGATGCAAAAAGATATGATTTTGTTGGAAAAGAAAGTGATAAATGAATAAAAGTTTGTGATGACAGTTAAGGCATTGAATCAAGCGAGATTAGAAGCTAATATCAGAGTACATGGAGATGAAAATCATGGAAAAAGATGGCCAAGCCCTTACTCAATTGCTTCGGGTGTTCTACTTTTGGTTTCTTTTCTGAAATTTGTGTATCCTCCTTTGAAGTATGTAGCACTTGGTGCAGTTGCTGCTGGTATTTACCCTATCTTCCGAAAGGCCATTGCCTCCATTCGTAATCTTAGGGTTGACATTAGCATTCTCATGATCATAGCAGGTAATAATTTGCTTAATTTCTCTTCATTTTTCAGTCCAGATTCTCTCTTACATCTTTTTCTTTAAAATATATTCATTTTTATTTATTCAAATATATCAAAAACTCTTTTAATATATTTAAATTAATATATTTTGAAGACCCACTACAAACCCCGAAGTGTTTCTTAACAATTTCTTAGCTTTTTATTAAGTTGCTTGACATAATTCAAATAAAGAACTTCCAAGTAGAAGAACTGGAAAAAGGTTGACACGCTGGATTAATCATGACACATTTTGGATTATATATTATCATATTCTGTTTGAATAAAAGCTTTAACTTTTTAATCATAATTTTCTAGTTGTCTTTAGATAAACTTTTAAAAACAATCTTTGCATATTTTTCCATTTTTTCCCACTCTTTAACTTTTAAGGAGTATTAATTGTTTTTTTTTTTTTAAAATCATCTTATCTTTTTCTCTTAATAATAGATTGAGTATTTTTAGTATTTTTGTTTTTAAGTAATACGCAACATTACAATGTTTGTTCTTAAATTAACTATTTATAATTTTGTTATTCACTTAAAAAAATATATTTAAGAGAGTTATTGTCAGCATTTCTGCTGATTTTAACCTGGTTGTTAGTCATAGTTGAGAACAATCTCTATAAATTGAAAACTTATGTTAATAATCCCATATACTTTCATAGAATTAAAACCCATAAAGTTCCAAAAGATTTAAACTGTCCTAAATTCTCAGTTTTTAAATTGTTAAACTTTGAGTAAATTGTTTTTTTTTTTTAACTTACTAAACTGCACAAATTGTTCTTTCTTATATAATCTTATATTTAACTTGTGAATATCTATTTTTAAACTAACCATTTAAGTATCCAGCAGTTTGTTCTTTCTTTTATAATTTTATATTTAACAGAAATTTAAAAATAACCTTATGCGACAACTGCTAGTTTTTAATAAAGAAAAAAAAATATTGGTTCTCTCATTAAATTCAAAATAACCCAAAAGAACTCCTGAAAACCAAAAATTCCCAAAACAATTCCTGAAAACCAAAAACCCTGAATCGGCACCCACAGATTCTTCCATGCTGATATAATCAGGTGAAGAATCAAACGAGAGAATATTCTGACATTCTTGTAACTCATGATTCTCTTTGGATGTTTGAAACTTTAAAAAATATATGAAATTTGCATATATTTGGTTTTGGAAATACTTTCAGAACTCAGTTGATCACGGACGCAACTACATACAACTCACATGTGAAAAACTTCAGAAAAATGTGACAGCTGAAGTGCAACCAACCAAACATTCTGAAAATCTGCTCCCTGTAACAAACAAACAAACATCACCCCTTGCTCATAAATTTAAATGGTTCTTCAAGCGGTGGATGTTTTCATCCTCTATTTCTCTTCTTTCTTCTTGCATTTTCAAAATTATAAATATATAACTTTTAATGTTCTATTAAATATTTTTTTCTTTTCTCTTTCCTCTTCTTCATTTCATCTTTTTATCTTTTAATCAACTTTCGAAAACTGCTTAAAAATTCAATGATTTAAGGTTTAAAATCGATTTTCATTTCAAAATAAGAAATATACTTCAAAATACATTTATTCCTTAAATGTATTTACATTTAAGAAAAAAAATATATTAAATTTAAAATAACATAATAAATTTTGAAAAATAAAAAAAACAATTAACAAAACTCAACAAAATTTTAAATAAAAATTATAACAAAATACAATTACAATATTTAAAAAAATCAACTAAAATTATTTTAAACAATTATAAACAAATAAAAAAATCAATATAATTTCAAGCAAAAGAAATATTTTTTATTTGGTGGTTATTTTTAAATTTTTGAATTTTATTTTATTAGTTTTTTTCCTTGTTATGTTTGTTTTATTTTAATTTTTCAAAATTTATTATGTTATTTTTTTGTTATTTTAAATTTAATTCATTTTTTTCTTAACCGTAAATATGTTTAAGGATAAGTATATTTCGAAGTAAGTTTCTTCATTAAACGTATTTCAAAATTATATATTTTTCTGAAACGTATTTTAAAATATGATTTTTCTTTTCTTAATCAGCTTTTGAAAGTTGATTACGAGTTCAGACTTTTAAAAACTAGTTAAAGAAAAATGTATTTCAAATTTTAAATCGTTAAATTTTTAAGTGAAGAAAAAAGAGAAAAGTAAAAAAAAAAATGATTTAATAAAATGTTGAAGATCATATTTATAATTTTGGATAACATTTTTTTTTTCTACTAACCAGCAAACATTTGACAGAAACAGACAAAATATATACATGCTAACCTCTAGTATGTCTATACAAGACGTGATGGAATCAAACTATGTAACTGTTTAGATTATTTATGATTTAGTCACTTTGTATATATGATTTACCTTAAAAGAAACACTTTTTGATTCATGTAATCGTTTCGTCCAATGAGAAAGAAGATTATTACTTTTAAATTATAATTAATTTCTGATTATCTGAAAAATATTATTATAAGATTTACACATCTCTTTTTTTCTTTTTATTTGACAGTTACTGGGACAATTGCCATGCGTGATTATTTGGAAGCTGGCACCATCGTTTTCCTCTTCTCAATTGCAGAATGGTTAGAATCAAGGGCAAGCCACAAGGTATTGATTTTTTATTTTATTTTTTTGGAAGATACTTATTTATTTGTATATCATGCTTCTCACTGTTTCAAGTATTAATGTTTTATTCTATTGTAGTTCGTATTTCATTATTGAAATGTGGACTGTTCCAACCCATCGATACACATTCCTTATAGTTATACTGTATATTTAAACTTATACACTCTTGAATGTAAGAAAGCACAAAATTATAAAAAAATGAGTGATTGAAGACTTATTAACATAGTTATATAGTTAATGAAGAAAACTGAATTCCATGTAAACTGCCAAATGTTTTGTGATGTATAGATGTTCTGTATAGAAAACAAAAGGCAGGGTTCTCTGTTTGAATTCTGACTGTAAGTTAAACTTGTAAATTGCAAAAATGTTTGGATTCAGGCAACTGCAGCAATGTCGTCTTTGATGAACATAGCCCCTCAAAAAGCAGTCATAGCTGATTCGGGAGAAGTTGTGGATGCTGATGAGGTGAAATTAAATACCATTTTAGCTGTTAAAGCAGGTGAGGTGATACCCATTGATGGAGTTGTTCTAGATGGAACCTGTGAAGTTGACGAGAAAACTTTGACTGGGGAATCGTTCCCTGTGGCAAAACAAAAGGATTCTACTGTATGGGCTGGCACCATCAATTTGAATGGTAAATTCTTAGTTCTTATATGTAAATGCTCATTGCTAATATAGAAAACATCACAAGTAAAATAGTTGGTGAAGCTAACGTTTTTTCTTGATCGATTAAAAGGTTATATCAGTGTGAAAACTACTGCACTGGCTGAAGACTGTGTGGTGGCTAAAATGACAAAACTCGTGGAAGAAGCTCAAAACAGCAAAACCAACGTTCAGACATTGATTGAGAAGTTTGTCAAGTTTTATACCCCTGGTTAGACAAAATCTCCAGTTTTTATTTTTTTTATTTTTTTCACTTTTGAATGGTTGCATTGCATTTCGAACTAAGTTCCTGTCAAATGTTAAGCCTTCCATGTGAAACTATTGAATGTGCTAGAAACACATACAAAACCCCCCCTGGTTCTTTCAATCCCAGAAAATCTAAACATCAAAATGGTAGCATTAGTTCATTTCATGCTGTTCAACCCATCATTTGATTCTATTTCTCGTTTTCAGTTCTGACTGTTATTGGTTTCATGCCTGCATTCAATTTCACTGGCCTTACTTTTCGTGTTAATGTTTTCAGCCGTTGTAATCATATCAACCCTTGTAGCAGTGATTCCACTTGCGTTAAAATCACGTAGAGAGAAATACTGGTTTCACTCAGCGTTGGTTGTTTTAGTGAGTGCATGCCCATGTGCACTCATCCTATCAACTCCAGTTGCAACCTTCTGTGCTTACACCAGAGCAGCCACATCAGGTCTTCTCATCAAAGGGGGTCATCATCTTGAAACACTTGCAAAAATCAAGGTCATGGCCTTTGACAAAACGGGTACCATAACGAAGGGTGATTTTGTGGTTACAGAGTTTCAATCTCTTTCAGATGACATAGATCTCAACACATTGCTTTTCTGGTAAGCGCATCCCTCGTTTCCCCTACACTGCTATTTCTGTCCATCTTTCGTTTGAAATGTACTATGAATGGAAAATATTTTAAATAGTTCATTGAAGAAAATTACAATAAAAAGTAAAAACTTGATTAATATATGTATGACAATATGTGATTCAAGGAATGTTAGTTTATAAACACTTTACTAAAAGGATAAACATATTAATAAAAGAAACATACAAGCAGATGATAGTGATGGAGTTTCTTGTGTGTATAGCAGATATAACATAATCTTGTTAGGAAATTTCAGTAGCCTATTTAGAATAAAGATTAAATAAATTGTTGAATTATGAGATCAATGCGTTTGGATTCAACTTTTCAGGGTGTCAAGTGTGGAGAGCAAGTCAAGCCATCCACTGGCATCTGCCATTGTTGATTATGGAAGGTCTCTCTCAGTTGAACCAGAGCCAGAAAAGGTGACAGAATTTGAAAACTTTCCTGGGGAAGGAATCAGTGGAAAAATGGATGACAAAGTTATTTACATTGGAAATAAAAAAATTGCCGCAAGAGCCGGGTCTGAAACAGGTGAGTGCCTTTTCCATTGAGGTGTAACCTGATAACATAGTTTTAGTTTCCAAGCCTCATTTCAATATCTCTTAGAACTTACCCTTATGCTCTCCAGAGGTTGATATTTAGTTTTTCTTCTGTTTCTTGGAGCTGAATGAGGTGTTCATTGTGATGGTTTTGTTTTGTAGTTCCAATATTACAAGGAGAAAATGCAAGAGGAAAGACCACTGGATACATATACTTAGGAGCAACCGCAGTTGGATTTTTCTCTCTTTCAGATGTTTGCAGGTTAGGTGTTGAGGAAGCAATTGGGCAGTTGAAGTTAATGGGAATCAAAACAGCCATGCTCACTGGAGACAGTGAATCTGCTGCAATGCAAGCACAGGAGCAGGTGTGTGATGTTATATGATCAAACCTTCCTGAATACAATATGGCTAATTTATAGGAAGCTGCCACCAGAGTGATTTTGAATAGTATCAAATTCTCTAGTTTCAAAGTTAACTTCTTTGATAAGTGAACTTTTTTTTTTAACATTAACTTCCCATGGTTAGTTAAGTACTAATGGAAACAATGACTTCAACTACAGCTGGGACATTCTCTGGAGTTAGTCCATGCAGAACTGTTGCCAGAGGACAAGGTCAAAATCATCTCAGAATTTAAGAAGGAAGGTCCGACAGCCATGATCGGAGATGGTATAAACGATGCGCCGGCATTAGCTTCAGCTGATATCGGAATCTCAATGGGCATTTCAGGTTCTGCACTTGCAAGTGAGACAGGAAATATAATTCTTATGTCAAATGACATTAAGAAGATACCTGAAGCCATTAAGCTTGCAAGAAAAACACGATGGAAAGTGCTTCAGAACATTATTTTGTCAATCACTACCAAGGCTGCGATTATTGGTTTGGCCATTGGTGGTTACCCATATGTTTGGGCAGCAGTGGTTGCTGATGTTGGAACGTGTCTAGTGGTCATCTTGAACAGCATGTTACTTCTTCCAAGAGGCCATAAACATGGAGGAAAATCTTGTAGATCTTCAACTAAGTCTCATAACCACAAAAGTGGGTGTGCTGGCACTCATGGCCATGATCATGCTCACCACCAACATCAACATTGTCATGATCAAAACGGGCAT
>NC_028357.1:45471837-45499643 GCF_000741045.1 Vigna radiata var. radiata
TCACCACCAACGTGAACATTCTCATGATCAAAACGGGCATGCTCACCATCAACATCAACATTGTCATGATCAAAACGGGCATGATCACCACCAACATGAACATTGTCATGATCAAAACGGGAATGCACACCACCAACATCAACATTGTCATGATCAAAAGGGGCATGATCACCACCAACATCAACATTGTCATGATCAAAAGGAGCATGATCACCATCACCATCAACACAAGCATGAGCATGATCACCACCACCTAGATCAACACGATCATGGGCATGATCACCACCAGCCTCAACACGAGCATGATCACCATGACCACACCGACAACCATAACAAATCAGTTTGTCATCCAGACAATGAGAAGAATGGGACAGGTGAAATATCCGTTGACATCATCGCTGACCATGTTGAATCAGCCCCAATGAAGGGTTGTTCAAGTTTGGCAGAAAAAGAGAAAGGTTCCTGCTGTGAAGGCTGCTCAGACACGTGCGAGAATTTGGCTGTTGTGTGTGGGTGTGAGAGTTCAAAAGAGGGAGAAGACAGTGCATGTTGCAGAAATGAATGCTCTTCAAAAGCATGCAACGAATCTCCAATTATTCATGTTTGTGTTGGTTTGGATAAGAGAGAATATGGTGGATGTTGCAAGAGCTACATGAAGGAATGTTGTGGCAAACTTGGACACTCAAGAACTGGTTTTGTTGGAGGTTTGTCAGAAATTATGACGGAATAGGTTTGGCTGATTCCAGCGTAAGCAAGAGATGACAGCATGCTTGTTCTTGAAAAATTATATTTTAAGTAGCAGATTTTTGGTGGTACATAGTTTCAGGAGTTAATTGAAGTGAACCCAAAATGGTGTTTGCGACCTCCATTTTACCAGACAGGTCTGCATGAGCTTGATATCATCAGCTTAGATTTTTCGGCTGAAAGTTGTTTATGTAGATGTTCAGGGTTTCTTCCTTTTTCCTTTTTCTTTTAAATATGTATATGTAGTACCTAACATTAAAATAAGAACTTGACAGCTTTCTGATTTCAATCTCAATTGTTTCATAACCAAAATTTTCAATTTTACATCTTAAAATCTTTTAATGTCAAAGACTAATATATACATTTTCTTATCAGTTTTTTTTCAATAATTATTTAAAATCGTGTTTTTAAATAATTCTAAAATATATCTTGCTTTCTTCAGGACTTTTTTTGAACTTTATCTCAACATATTTTCCAAACAGAACGACACATTTGGTAACTTCTTTTTCCATCTCCATCCATAAACTTTAAAATTTTAAATTTGCTCTCCAATTTATAACTATTATTTTCATCTGGATTGTTTGATGGGAAGATTTCGAAATACAACTTTTATATTTGAACTCAAAATTTAAAATATATAAAAAAATTCTAGAAAAAATATTCTGAATTGCAAAATATAAAATTTTATTTTTGACTACATATACATACCACGAATAAGAAGATGAAGAGGGAGAGAGTACAGAAAGAAGATGAAAAGTGGAAGAAAAAAAAAGGTGGGAACTAGTGTCGTGTAAGAAGAAGAGGAAGAAGAAAATATAAGAACAAATAAGTCATTTTACCATCATATGAGAATGCATGTTGAAATGGAGGTGTAGAAAGAAAGACTAGTCTTATTGAACTTACCTAATTAATGATTTTTTGTTCTTGATTAATGGTTACGGAGATAAGCATTAGTTTTTTGATTGAAGAAGAAAAGAAACTGTATTTTGGGAGAGATGTAGGTTAAAGCAGAGACATCTGACACATGCCATGGAAATAAGCTCCAGCACCTCTGCACATGTCTATTCCTAATAAACTATTATCTGCTCTCTACTTTTCAGGCATTTTATAAATATCTTTTAAATTGCTATGTACAAAATTAATTTTAATTTTCCTCTCAAATTAAAATTTATATATATATATATATATTTTTTTATTTCTTTTAGTTATAATTAATGGTGAAAACACATGTTAATAATATGTATCTATTTTTATTTTATGATAATACAAAAATAAAATTAATTTTTACTATAAATTTATAAAAAAAATATTCATCAAAAGTAATCATTGAATAAATATTTTTTTATAGACTTATCACGGGTAACTTTTTATTTGTCAATTCAATTAAAAAATTATTTTTAAAACATAAAAGATAAAATAATAAAAATATTGATAAAGTAAAATTGATAGAGAAATACAACAAAAACCGTAACAAAAATGTTATAAAAAACAAGTTTTTATATTAGTAGTTATAGGTTAATAATTATAAATAACCGTAGGTTTGTATATTAAATAATAATATTTTTTTGTTGAAGTATCAATCCATTTATTATAAAATTTAGGTTTAACACCTATTTTGGTTCCTCTTTTTAGGGGTTTGTTCAAAGTGGTCATATCTTTTTTTAAAAATTCACTAAAGTCTTACTTCTTGCAAAAACTGTGCAAGTTAGTCCTTTTTACTAACGGCGTTAATTCTGCAAACGGCAAAACTGCCAGCTGGCAAATATTTGATGACTTGTACAAATAAAATTCGTTGTAGTTCTCATATTGGTTTAAAGATGTTTATTGTGGTCCTCGTGTTGGTTTAAAAATGTTTATTGTGGTCACCCTTAAAAATGTTTATTGTGGGTGTTTTAGCAGCATGCAGTCATGCTGGAATGCTCGATCAAGCGCTCAACTACTTAGAGGCAGGAAGCGGCTTCACAAATTTGTCAATGGAAAATGCTCTTGTGGAAATTTTTGTGGTTTTCTCTAAAAGCAGCAACTAAAATTTTTGTGGTTCTTTTTTCACATCTCCACACTTACTAATATAACACGTGAAACTACACTGATAAACTTCAAATTATTGTGATTATAGTTTCCCAAAAGGTTAGCGCATGGATTACTAGATCACACGTGAAATCTCTAACATGTATTAAACAATGTACAAATGGCTTACCCTTCTAAGATGGCACGATGATCTTGGCTCCGCAGAACATGTGAGACATCAGATTTCTTTAGTTTACTAACACGTTTTTTTTTAGTAAAAGGGGACCACAATAAACATTTTTAAACCAACAGGACCACAATAAACATTTTTAAACCAATATGAGGACTACAACGAATTTTATTTGTACAAGTCATCAAATATTTGCAAGCTGGCAGTTTTGCCGTTAGCAGAATTAACGCCGTTAGCAAAAATGACTAACTTGCACAGTTTTTGAAAAAAAATAGGACTTTAGTGAACTTTTTAAAAAGTGGAGAACCACTTTGAACAAACCTCCCGAAAAGAAGGACCAAAATAAGTATTAAACCTAAAATTTATTTGTGCTCGATGTACTTAAGTTAGAAGAGATTATTTTTTTAAATGTGATGTTCTAATAAAGGGAGAAAGAAGAATAATTTGACATGAGTTTTGCCCTTTGAAGAGAGGTTAATGTTGATGATTTATTTTGTATAATTGATGCATGGTATGTCATGAGATGTAAGGGGTGAAGATCGATGACAACCGATGACAAAAAGAATTATCATTCTTAATGCGTTTGTCCAAATTAATAATGACAAAAACAATTTAAGTTCAAGGAAATATATATATTGATATTATGTTATCATTTCAAAGCACAAAAAAAAAAGTAAAGAAGAATAAATTATTTTTTAGTAGATATTTAAGAAGAAAGTAAAATAATATAAAAACAAAGAATTAATTTAATTGTTCTCACTACAACTTAATTTTGAAGTGTATATTGAATTTTGGTAGTATATATGTTATGAAAGGTTATGTAACTTTATCCTTATAAAAGAGGATTGTTTGTAATTTTATCATTACATGGAAGAGTTTTAAAGGTATGGTAATAATATTTTTGTTGAGTATTTATGAATAAAAGATTTGAACTCTCAAACCACATTGAATTTATTATTATGAACTCTTATTAAGAATACTTCTTCTAGACTAAATTAGATTTGTATTAAGTCATTTTTAATAATAACATACAGAAAATTTTGAGTTTGAGAGATGGATAGACCTTTTAGTCCTAAGAAGATCCTTCCTGGTCACTTGTAGCTGTATTCTCCAGTTAACGAGATATCACCAAATAAGAAATTCACTGAAAAAGGAATATAATATCTTACTACGATCCACTGAATAATATCTTGTGCCAATTGTTTTTGTTTTAGGATAGTTGATTAATTTTCAATCAATCAATTCAAATATTTACTAACTTTAATTGTATAAATGAACCTAATTCATGTCTTAAAATAGTATTTATTAATTAAAAATATATAGAATAATACTAAAAATATACTAAAAAGCAAATTATTAATTATTATATCCCATATCTTATAAATCACTCTACAAATTACATGTAGATCACCATTTTTTCATTTTCTGTTTTCTATTCGAGCAGATACTCATTAAAATGTTATCCGACTTTATAATTTAAAACTTTAAAACACTAAATTTATAATATTTTTTATATAGTATTTAATTTTATTATTTTAAACTAACGTGAATCTTAAATTCATACTTAAATTATACTAAACTGTTTTGACCATACGAAAGATTCTTTTTAAAATAATCTCAAATAACAAATATGTATAGTTTATGTGTAAAACTTATTCGACCTTTTATTGTCTTCTATTGACAACCGAACAAGAAAATATTAAGACTTATTTGAAATATAGATGTATACACACTTATCTAAAGTGTATATAAGGGATGAGATCAAGTGATGAAAAAAGAAATACAAAAAATATATAGTAAATATTGATAAAAACATATTAATTAATAGAATACTTTTGGTAGAAAAATTCCCATTTTTTCTATTTTATGAAGTGATTAATCTACAACTTACGAAATATCTTTTAATCTAATCCTAATATAAGAAAATTTCGATTTTACTAAATATCAATAATATTTAATTTAATCAATATTTTGAATGATAGTATTATAACACATTCTTACATTTATTTAACACACTATAAACATAAAAATAGTAATAAAATGATATAAACTTTTGTATTTTTTAAATGATTAATCTACAACTTTCGAAATATATCTTAATCTAATTTCAATTTAAGAAAATCTCAATTTTACTAATTACGATAATACTTGATTTAATTTATATATTAAGTAATGATATGATAAGACATTCATTTAACACTTAATATAAAGATAAGATAGTTATAAAATAGTATAATTTTTGTACTTTTTAAAAAAAGAAAAAATAAGAAAAGATAAATTAAATTAATGAATATAAAAAATTGATGTATGTTAAATAATATTTTTGTAATATCTTATAGATGTAGATACATATTTCATTAGTTTAATATTGATATGAAGGAGTTGAACACGGATTTAGAAATGAATAGCAATATTTTAGGAGTGCATGGAAAGTTAAGGAAATTAAAAGCAGGCATAGAGCAATGAAAATGCATGCAACGAGAATGAATGATATTTTGTTGTAGATGATTCATGAATGATCTGACATGAAGAGGTGTTGAGATTAAAAAATGAAGTAAATAACGTGGATAGACTGATAGAGTTGCACGTGTCCCTTTCCTTATGTGGCTGTCTTCCATAAAGCATTATCCTGATATAGAAAATCGGTGACTCAGAGTGATCTCAGATATAGATGCCGCTCTCACTCCAATATAATATATATATATATATATATATATATATATATATATATATATATATATATATATATATATATATATATATATATATATATATGTTTCTCTTCTGCTATATATATATATATATAGAGCCAGCCACATGCACCACCCAGCTCAACCACACTCATCAAGGTAGCTTAAGGTTCTCTCAACTCACAACAAGAGCAAGAAAGTAGAGTGCAGCCAAGGATGACTTGCCGGCAGTTATCTACTTATATATTTACTCTTCTTCTTCTTCCGCTCTTCGATCTTTTACGCCGGCAAGTTGTTCTTGGCTACATTTTGCTCTCTTCTTCTGCTGTGATGTGATGCTTTGAGAACACGTGTCCATGGATCCAGTTGCAGAACCTTTTAAATTTTTATTTTAATATGTGCCTGTGTTTTTGGTTAATCAGTTGGTTTGATTCGATTTTACTAGGTTTAATTTGCTGATGTTCTGCTTCTTCTGCAACTGATTAACCTGTACATTCTTCCAACACTTCTTTACCTCTCTAATCTTACCAGATCTAATTTAATCATTAAGAGCTTTTTTCCTCATTTATGCTTACTTTTCGTTTTCTCTTTCCATAAAATGTATTTTTCGTTTTCCCAAGTTATCATTTTTTCTTTTTTACTTGTTTAATCCTATTCTAAACATGTAGCATTTAAAATCATTAATAACATTGATTAGGATTGAATTCAGAATCCTGAAATTAATTTGGCAGCATTCATTTTTTTAGATTCCAGATGAATTAACATTTCACTTATATGGATATATATTAAACTGAAATTGTAATAGAAAATCTAAATGTTTTATGAAATTTCATTATTTGTAAAATTTATTTCAAAGAAGTGTACTTAAATGTTATTTTTACTTTTTTTTAAAGTTGCTTTAAAAGTTTATGTTAATTTTTTTTTGGATGTTATTTGTACTTTAGATATTTTTTTCCAAGATTCTTTTAATCTCTTTATTCGCATCCTTTATGATATTTTATATTTTACTTTTTCTTCGCTCTTCTATACCCATATAATCCATTTTATTTATCCAATTTTTAGTATAAATTATTAGGGAAATTTTAAATAAAAAAATTAAATGAATATTTTTATGTTAGTACATACGATGGCTTTAAAAAGGTTATTTTAAACAATTTAGATATATATCTGATTATTCTTTAAACAATTCTCTATTAAACAAATAGAGATTATAAATTGAGTGTATCTGGTTATATAAGAATAAAAAGTACTTTTGCTTTTTACTAGTTATTCTTTAAACAATTTGCTCAATATTCTTTAAACAATGTGTTTAATGGTTATTCTGTAAACAATTTGCTTTATAGTTATTCTTTAAACAATTTGCTTAAGAAATTTTATTAAACAAATAAAGATTATAAAATGAAGTCTTCATTAAACAAATAAATATTATTGAACTCTATTTGAATGTTTAAGTGGAAAAGTACTAATTTGATTCTTCTTACATTCCTTACTTTTAAGAAAACAATACAATAACACAGCTTCAATTCAATTATTTCTTAAATAAATAACTTGTAATTAAATATAATTGCAATGTTTTCTTAAATTAATAATCATAATACTGCTCTGTCATAAAAAGTAATTTAAACATATATGTTAATAGAATTATTTCAAATACTTAATTTTATTTAGAAAATATTTCATGATTATATTTTACCATATTAAGCAGTATTAAACCGAGCAAACCTTCCATATAGGTTGAAGGTGACTTTACTAGGAGTTAAGTTAAAAATGAATCATGAGTTAAAAATAATCAGTTTTAATCTAACTTATTTTCTTAATCAAAATGCAACTTATTTTTTGTAACTCAAAATGTAATCTGGCTTAACCTACAACATATTGGAGTTAAAAGTAACTATTTAGGATATTATATTCTTTTGATTTATTTTATATTTTTTCTTACACTATACAAATTGTGGTTAAGTCTATTTAGAATATTATGTTCTTTTGATTTATTTTATATGTTTTCTTACACTATAATCAAAATAAGTGATTTAAAAATTTATGGAAAATAGTAAAAAATTAATAAAAGATTGTTAATAAGTTATAACTCAAATAATTTTCAACACAACTCGAATTTCTTTAGTATAATATGTATATTAAAAAAGAAGTCAAGTTTAATTTGATCAACTTTTAAAGAAGTGAGTATTTTTAAACTTAACTATATGCAAATCTTTGTGAGCCAAGTTAACTAATGCTTGTAGCTCATTTTATATCTCTAACTTGAATTGAATAAGTTCATTAGATCATATATTAATCTATGAGACTACCTGTCTTGAGACAGAAATATAAACTTTTTATATGGTTATAAAAATATATATTAAAATGTTCACATAATAATAAATATGACAATTAGAAAATTTATTTTCATCGTTATGATTGAATGTCTAGTGGATTCTAAAGATTAAATAATTTATACTTCCAACATTTTAATTTTAGGATTAAATATATTTTTATATTTTGAGATGATTTTGGTTTTAATATCTCTTTCAAATTATACAATTTAGTTCTTTAATTTTAGAAAACTCTGGTTTTAGTCTTTTTTATCAAACTTTTTTTAACTTTATTTGACACATTTTTGTTTTTTGACACATTTTTACTTTAATGTTAAATGCTAAATGCGTTTGAAACAACAAATAAAATTAAAAAAATTTGATAAAAAGAACTAAAACCAAAATTTTCTAAATTGAATTTTAGTTTGAAAGAGAGATTAAAATCAAAATCATCCCAAAATATAGAAACTAAAAATATATTTAATCCTTAATTTTATTTACTAGATAGAAATAAAAGTATTAAAAAAAAATAATAGCAAAATCTTTCGTACAGAGTGTATTAAATATTTGTGTGCTAAATATGTTAAAGTGAATAAGGAATAAGGGGCTAAAGGGTCCATGTCTTATGTCCCTAGAAACGGGGGCAGAATTTGGTGCCTCTAAAAATATGATCCTTAGCTTACAACATGCTTCCCTGTTCAATATCTTAATTTCTTAAGTCACATGCCAACTTCATTTTTCTTCTTTTTCTATTATTTTTCTTCCATTAACATTAGTTTATCATCAAATAATTCAGTGAATTTCTATTATTTTATAATGAATAATTAATTGAAATAAATTAAAAAAATGATTTATTAGGAGACTAAAAGTGGCATAATTGACAATATCAATCATCTTGATCAGCAATTGCTTGAATCTCGTGTACTCAGTTACCATAATTGATTCTTGAAAAAGATTATTGCATCGAAGGAAGTTATCTTGGGAGTAGAGGGATTTACGCACAACTTTTCATTACTTTTTCTTTCTCTTATAATAGAGAATGTGATTGAAAAAATGGTTTAATAATCTAAACACGATCATTTAGATTATACAAATACTTCTGCTTCGTATCCTCACTTCTACTTTTCAAATATATTCTTTAAAGATTATTATCTTTGCCACTAATTTATAGAAATCCAATTCTATCCATCATAACGTTTTGATAACTTTGAAAATAATATTGCAGTTCAGGAGTTTGATCGTTCTGTCATCATAAAAGTCATTTTAAAAATATTTTGTGAGATTTATATTAAAATATCACTTGTATGATAAATATATAGAAGAAACAAGACTCAGAACAGACTGCAAATTGTATATTTATAATAACAATTTCTTTTCAACATAGATATTTATTTATAAAGTGAATTTATTGTATAAGTGAAAGATATCCTATCAAATAAAAAAAAATCAATTTGTGAAATAGGTTAATGACATTTGAATACATCACAAAAAAAATTCATATATCAAAGTCGTTTTCCAGTCACTTTGCAAACATCTGAGCTATCCATGTCAAAGTCGTTTCTGCATCCAAATATCAATGAATAATGATATTTTAATAACATTTTTACGACAACATTTTAATATCATTTACGTGTTATTTTGTAATTAGTGAAAAATTTACTCCACAATCAATAATAATCATCATAAACACTAATATGGACTAATCACATATAACACGTAAATAATGTTAAAATATTGTTAAAGTATCATTCCCATATCAATTCATTTTAACCTGAGGTCTTCGTCATATATTATAGAATTGATCAATCCAAAGTTTCTCCAAAAGATAAACACTTTTGTTCTAAATTTGTTTTATTCATTGTTTTTGTCTAGTTGTGTTTGAATTGTATAAACTTTCATAATTGTTTGTCTTTTAGTCTGTGTTCGTTTGTGTGGATGTTCTTGTTCACGCTGATATGTAAAGATGGATTTGCGAAGAATAAGACCTTCGTTTGCGCTGATTTAAGGGTGAATAAAAGCACGGATATGAGGAATGGATGAAGATTTTGTATCTTCGCAAACTGTTCGGATTTGCGCTGATTTATGATGAATTGACGAAATTACCTTGCTATGAAAGAAACGCGTTCCTCCTACACATTCTATTTCCTTAAAAAATGAAAGAAATATGTTCTCTTTCTAAAACAGAAACTATGTAAAAGCTCTCTTCATTTTTTCTCTCACTTCCCATCAAAGTGGGTCCCACATGTCAATAATAATAAATTTATTTTCATCTTAAAAATCAATTTTATTTTTCTTTTTTCTTTTAATAATTTTTACAATTATATATAATATTACAAAAAATATTAAATTTAAAAATAATTTCATTTTACTAAATTATAATTTTTTTTACATTTTTAAAATTAATTTTAATAATTAATGTTAATATTTTTATTCTTTATAATTTTTTTACAATTAAATATAACATTAACAATTATCATTTTATATTATATTAATAACTAAAGATATTTTAGTAATCTTCAATTTCTACCAATTAAACAAATTTTTTTATCTGTCACATTAATAAAATCCTATACTAATTCTCACATACTTTACTTCCAAATCTACCCTCAATTACCTCCAAATCCACTCAAAAAAACAACAAAAAAATTACCCTCAAATCCACTCAAATCATCTCCCTTAAATCACCTCAAAAGAACAAAGCTAATCTTGGTTTAAATATGTTTGTTCTTCTTGAACCATCGTTGAATGTTGTAGTTTTTATTTTAATCAATTAATTTGTTCTTCGCTTGAGGTTTAAATCGTTGATTATTTCTTAATAGATTAAATTGCTGTTCATTTGAGTGTTGAGTCATTTTAATTGGTTATCTTAAATTTTTATTGGTTAAATTGTCATTATTTATCTGTTAAATGATTTTAATCAGTTATCTTTCATTTTAATTGATTATTTCACTTACAAATGCTTTAATTTTGATTTTTATGATCGATATGTTTTATTTAATGTCACCGTTTAGTCCAAATTATAATTATTTCTTAGTTTTACTTTTTAATTTCGCTTTGAATCATTGAAAATTGAATCTACAAAAGTATTTTAAGCTTTGGTGTGATTTCTTTGTTTTTATCTTGCATATTTGAATTCCTTCTTATTTTTAAATCAGTAACAAGTCCTATACTGTTAGGATTTTATTGTGTTTCATTCACAGTTTGCTCAAAATTATTTGACTCCTTTAGAATTCTTCTCTACTGTTATTCTTTTCATGTATCAAGTTCAATTAGTTTGCACAAACCAATCAAATTTTTAATTAAAAAGGCAATTCTCATGGAAATACAAAAAATTTGAACATATAAAATCCGATAAATGGAGAGCAAGTTGAATTGATTATAACAAATAAGACTAGATAATTAATTATTACAACTACTAAAATTAAGTAAAATTGATTTTGTTCAAGGATGTAAACCCTTACATACTATTAAAAATTATATAATTATTAGCAAAATTTTACTGATGAAAAATAATTAATCGGTAAAACGTATTTTATCAACGAATTTTAGATTTTTCTTATTAACTTTAAAGATAATGTGACTTTTATAATTGAAAAAGTTTATTTTATGTTGTAAAATTTCCTAAGGAAATGAAGTTGAGGTGCTTTTCCAATATAAGAGAATGTAATATACATAATTTGATGGAAGTTGATACGTCGTTTCACATAGAGAATAAAATATACATACTTGGTTGATTATACATTCAGGTGCATGTGTTTTTACTCTAATGCACATCACTGTTGTTATATTGTCTAAAGCTCAGATTATTTTATATGAAAAAATAATAAATTATATTATTTTATCAGTCCTAATTATGTGATCATTATATTAATGTTTATTGAGATTAATGTTACTATTATACACCACTCATAGGTTTGTTATCAATATGAAAAATAATAAGATTTATTTAAAAGGTTATAGAGATAGTTAGGATGAAAATTACAAAGTACTTTAGGAATTTATAATTTAGATAAAGGAAGGAATGATGAACAAATTTTTGGATAATTTAGTTCAAAACTTGGATATGAATTAAAAACAAAATATTGAAAACAAAATTTTCAAATTATTACTGGGGTTTTATGTCAAATAATATGTATTCAATATGTTCTAAAATAGTTTAAAAATGGGTTAAAATGAAGGATCTTATCTAGTATAGTGTTATTATTTTATTACATTTTATTCGTTGTTATGTTTTTTAGGCAATATTATTGCAAAGAAAGTAACTGCATTATGGAATCATCAGGAAGAAGGACTGAGAGTAATTTCGATATGAAAATTTTGTGATACAAATCTAGTGTTCTATATAAAATGTCAAATCTATCCCATAGTCTTATTTTCGATTCGAATAAAGTACAAAATAATATATATATATATATATATATATATATATATATATATAATATTTTGGGTTACTAGAGATCATAAAATATATCATAATACTATTTTTATCTTGTGGGAGTTGTATTTTGTTTGTACGTATAATTTTTTTTAAAGAGAATATAGTATTTAAAAGTTTTATATTATACATTTTCAATATATTTTTATATTTTTAATACGACACGAGTCCTTGATAATATCTCATGTATATATTTGTTATTGGTGATAGAAAAATCACTGTTATACTGTGATTAATATGTTGATGTGACACATATTGTGTTAGTTTTCTATCAAAAGCAAAATCCATATTGATTTAAGATTATGAAACATATACCTTTTTCTAACCATGTTACAGTGTAGCTTGGCTGAAACTTCACAGATACAAATAATATCTCGGAAAAACTTTTTTAACAACACTTTTTTAATAACTTTTTGACAACACATGGCAGTTTGTGATTGGTCTGTTTTAAATATTTTTTAAACATAAATTCAAATAGATTAATAAAATGATGACACGTGTCCCGTTGTCAAATAAATTATCAAAAAATGTTGTCAAAGTATCATTGTCCTAATATCTCTTATCTGTTAGAGGAATCAAGGGAAATTGGAATAGATCAAAAGTATTTTGACTATTCAAAGTAACACACAGGTTCGCGAGTGTATTTCTTAATACAATTTTTTATTATACTGTACATGTTACAATCCAGGTTATACTAAAAAACAACTTCACCAACAAATTATCTTAGAGTAAAACAATGTTGTGAATCCTCTTTCCAGGAACTTATTCGCGTTGAATAATGATAGCATTTTTCTTTGACTTAAATAAAAGAAAAGTGAATTTTTGAGATGTGGGAATGGATTCTCGAGAAATTATTGACGAAAATCCATGATATCATATCTGCTAACCACTGTTTCCATTCCGACTAGAAAGTGGACAAGGAATGGATAAAGAATGGATAAAGGAAGAGCAAATTGTTCTTGGCAAAGAAAAACAGAAGGAATCATACTGTTGTGCCTTAGACTGATGCAGTGATTCGTTCAATAACAATCTAGAATCAAAGGAATCTCAATTAATCTCTATGAATTAAAGTCAAAACGTAATCAGAACTTCTTTTCTGATCAGCTAAATTTCCGAGAACAAATTCTCATTGACAGTGCCAATTCAGAAACATGGGGCAGTGATCTCTATCCAAACCTTGCTTATATATATAAATATATATATATTCTATTCCCATACAGTGAATTAATGAAGGTACACAGTTTTGGGAAGACAACGGGCTAAGTCAACATTTGGTTGATTCCAGACAATGATAATGGTTTTGGATTAGAGCAGCATAGGTAGGTGGGAGAAGTTGCTTCAGTAGTACTCTTTGTTATTGTGGTTTGAGTTTGAGATTGTGTGGTTATAAATAGGGTTGAATGAGTGTGAAGATTAGACATGGTAATAGATAGTGTGTGTGGTGGATGAAGTGAAGAAGGAAGTGTTGCTCTCAAGTGTCTTGCATGAAGGTAGAGAGAGTAGATGTGAGCCGGGATGGCTTGCCGGCATATATATATATATATATGCTTAAATGCAAACATCCCTCTGTGGGTATTGCTGGGAGCCATCCTGGCTCATGTTTCCTTTCATTACACTCTCATGTCAGACCTTGCAAAGTGCATTTTAAACTCAGCATCCATTTTTTGGTCTTTGTTTCGGTTGCAAGGAGATTTTGAACAAGTGACGTTATTAAATTTTGAACTGATTTATATTATATTGTTTGTGTGTGAATAAGTTCTTCTTTTGGAATTTTTTATGGCACAAATCTATGTTACCATGTGCTAAAAACCAGCAAATTTCTGAAACCTGTTATAAATATATGAACTTATGTATAAACAGATGCATAAGCTGAGGATGAGGTTTTCATACCAGTATCTCACAACCTTACAATTTCCTCAGAAGCCAGGATTTTTTCGCATGCATTACGTAGAAACAAACTCTTGTTAATGTAAAACCTTTAGAAAAACAAATTTTGAATTTGTTGAAATATCTAATGAAGTTTGACTGTTTCAGAGAGGTGACAATCATCGAAAGGTACACATCTTCACCATAAATAGAGAGAACTAACTATATCAAAGTAGAATCTCACTTTTTTTTTATCCAAACTTTTGGATGGTTTGACCAACCTTTTCTCTTTTCTTCTATTGCACATGTTATTTATGTTTTTACTCTTCGTTCAAATTAATATCTCCAACCGTGACATGACAGACATCTATGCCTCAACTTGTGGATAATGTTACATAAGAGACCCGTTCATTCATCAATAATTTGTGATTCTATTATAACAAGTTTTTATCTTAATAGTAACTAACTCTTAAATTTCAGAATTGTTAACCTAATTTTTTATTATATTCATCATTATTAATTTTGATTCTAATTAATGTGAGATTTTTTCGACAAAAGATTCATCTAAGAGAAAATACTAATTAGATGTAAGTTTAACTTACATACGCTAGAGTAGTTGATTTTTTAAATCAGTTATATGTTTCAGTTTTTGAAGAAAACAAACTATATAAAGATATGGTGATAATTTTGAAAATTTTGTGAATTTATAAGTTTCGGTTTTCCGTTGCATGAGAACTAAAGTTATATATATATATATATATATATATATATATATATATATATATATATATATATATATATATATATATATATATATATATATATATTCAAAAAGTTGTATATTTTTTTTAAGTGGAAAACAATACTAATTTATTTATTATGTTGATATATTCTAAAATAATAAATAAATCAATTCATATGAGTGTAATCACTATATAATGCAATAGATGACTAACAGTTGTTGGTACTTATATTACAACTAATTAAAAAAGAGTAATAATTGCATTGAATTAAATATTTTACAACTTATATATTAATTAAAAAAAATTTCTTTTGTATAGAAATTTAAGAGTCTCTACCAATTTTCGATAAATTCATTAATTATTTAATAATAGTTTATATAAAATACATAATACAAATATACAATTATGCTTAATACATTTACTTATTATTATAAGGATAGCATGTTATTAAGAATTTTATATAAATGTAAGGATAATATTTAACACGTTTAGTTGTGTCTAGATTTTAACTTATTTTAGGTGATATTCTATTCCTGTGTTATTTTTGTGATGAATATTTTGTGTAAGTTTTGTATATAAGAAAAAACAAAAACAAAACAAAAATATATATATTTAAAAGAAATACTTACATTAAGTTTCGATTATAATAAAAAACGAAGCATCGAAGTCTAATAACATTTAATAATATAATATTTAAAAGAAAAATTACCTTAAATCCACATTTTTATTATTATTTATTTATGATTTAATGTTAAAAACTCACTTTTTTTATCTTGTCTGATTTAGTTGTAAAATAAAAGTTCAATATCTAAAATAATTTCTTATTATACTAATGATAAAAGATTAATATATTTTAACTTAAAATCTTATAATAATGAATCTGGTTAACTATTTTATCTTTACTAAATCTTAAAACTTATTGACTTGAATGGTATGAATAAATTCTTTATTTTAAGCGGGTAACTTTGCTTTGAGTCTTTCTTGCATGTTGGATAAAAATTTTCAAATAATTTGAAGAAGTAAAACGATATAAAAATAAAGAAAAGTATTTTCTTGAAGAATTAAAATCAAAATTATATGTAAACTAAATTTAGTGTACTAAACTGTATATTATTCTTTTTGAAATGTGGAAATGTACTCACAACAATTTACGTAGAAATTCCATGATATAATATCATATATACCTGCAGGGAATCACAGGTGCAAAAGACAATGGAGAAATGAAAAGCAAATTCTTGTTCAACAAAAACGAAGGAATTCGCAATATTTGCCTTAAACTGATTTGGAAACCAACTAAAGTCAGCCTTCTTTCAGATATGCAAAATTTTTTTAGAACAAATTCCCATTTGACAATGCCAAATCAGAAACATATATGGGATAACCACTACTCCTCTTTCGCAACTTTCTTTCTTCATATATTCTATTTTCACAACACTCAATTACTCATAGTAAGTTCGAGGAAGAGAATCATCCAACTCAACTTTCCCTTCATTCCATACTGATAGGGCTGGACATACATAATTAAACTATAGTTAACTAAAGAAAATATTATTTAACAGTAAATTATATATATATATATATATATATATATATATATATATATATTCAGTGTGATGAACATGGATTTAGGATTTAGACAAGTTTCGAAAGTTCCAGAAGAATGTGATGTGCCTCCTCAATTGTTAATTGTTTAATTTTGATAAATTTAAGTTTTTCTAATTGAAATGTTATTAAATATTTTTATTATATTGAATGCTCAAAATATTTTATAAGCATTTATTTGACTTTTATCATGACTTATAGAAGAATTGATATAGAAAGTATGACCGCGAATTGAAAACATTCACAGTTGTAAAAATGTACTTTGGATACTAATTGTGATCGTCTTTTTTGTTCAAGTAAATATCAGTGCAAGATTATTTCAAAATTAGAATTACACTTCCTCAGGTAAATATCAAATTCAAACAGACTACAAAATTTCATCAATGAGATACGCACAAGAATGGACAAATGAATTTCTAAATGAGCAGTAAGGTGTTTTCAACTAAAAAACTGGCACGTTTTACAAAGATGAACAACCATAATGAGTTGATATGATTCCTCCAAAATCTATGATGTAAAAATGGAAGGAAAAAAAAAAGCCATCCATCCCAAAGGAAGGAACACTGAATCGTTAGCCTCCTGTTCTGTCCATGTTAAGCCACCCGAACTCCATGGCCAGTTCACCTTGCACTCAATATATGCGGCTGCCAGGCGATCAGACCTCAATAATGCTTCAATTTACAAGTCTCATTTCATATGAGAAACCAAGATGGGGCCGAAAGTAACAACTTTTTCGACCAAAGAATAGATCAAAATAGCTGACTCATGGTGCTGAATAATTGGAAAATAGATGCAACAAATTATCCAGTGTTTCAGGAGTGAATTTCCTAGCAAATAAGTAACATGGCTTCTGAATCCCGTTCCATAAGCAAGGCCAGCTTTGCACTTCTCTCTGTGGAAACACAAGATAATTCATCAAGCTGGTTAACTCATTCTCTATAAAACAGATCAGTAAAGCTATCTTGTATCATACCTTCTCATCACTGGTTACGTGCACGCTAACATCGATGGACTTCAGAAATAAAATTACTGTTAATATCCATGTACTAAACTTGAAAACAAAATAAACAAGACAATGCTAATTTGAAAGAGGTTAACTGTTACAGCACACTTGCTAAACAAAAATACTATGAAGAAAGGGAAACTCCCGCACCCGTATGTCTGTTTTACTTTCCCTTAAAAGTCTGATGGTGCGTTTTTACTATAGGGAGAGCATTGTCAATACGCAGAGAGAGCACTCTGACGCATTGCACTACTTTTAAGGAATTTTATTTCAAATTTTCTTATGCATGACCATTTAAATTCAGTTTTCATTCAAGTTTAGATTTCCATTCCATGGATTGTGTCAATTAAGATGCAATCAATGCCACAAGGTTTTAATCCAATCCATTTAACACATCTTAAGATATCTAAACAGATAAAGACTGGGAAGTGATGACGATGCCAGAGGTTTACCCTCGACAAGGCTATCCCCTTCTCGTCTACACAGTTGCTCACAGAAAAGAATGAGTATGTATTGTAAATTTAGAGCTTTAGCAGAACTATACCGTGATATTCTTCAAAAGTTCGTGAGTTACATCCTGAGGCCTATAAGACTTCGGGTGCCATTTTCTCTCAGACCAGTCAACATGAGTTAATGACCAGTTTGCAATTCCACCAGGATCAACCATCTAAAACCAGAGACATAAGCTACTTAGCTTAAGAATGAAAAATCTTAAAACAATATTACAATTCACACTCTCACCTGGAAGAAGGTCGGCAAGTAATGCTCATCAGCAATGCAATTCCGCCCCTCCAAACCGGGCTGGAAAAATAACAAATTTCACATCAATATTGAGGTAGTATATAATACTAACTCTGTTTATTTCTCCTACCCTCCCTTTATGAAGCAAACAAGACTATTCTCCCTCCCGTCCTATCTTCTATCCTCCCCTTTCATCAAAAGCCTTCCCCTCAACTCCTTTAGACCTAATGCTGTAGTAACCAAGTGACCCACAACACCAGTGCACAATACGACTCCATACATATCATTTGCGTATCATCTCTATGTTCCCCGGGTCAATAAGGTGTTTCTCTTCTAGCTTACACAGCAGTACATTTATGGAATTTAAAATTCTAAATTATTAGAACATATATGGTCCAATCACCTTAATCACTAAACTAACACTGACATGCAAGATAAGACCAACGATATCAGTGGTGCCAACACCCTTTGGCATTCTACATTGTCATTCTCTTTCAGATTTTTTGAGACACCCCATACCTGTAAAGTGCACGGGCATACACAGCAGTATCCATGCACTCTTACAATGGACAGACGCTTTTCTTTTTTTTCTCAATGCAAAAAAAGGAGGATTGTACAAAGTAAATGCTTTCTGTAACGTCTTACATACTTCAGAGAATAATTATTAAAAGAATAAAATACAAGTAACAAAATGCAACATCCGTGTATTGCTTAAAAATACGGTTAAGGATAAGTAAAACACAAAATGAGAAACTTGGCGTCTTGAACCTCAAGAAATACTAAATTTTCTTGGCTTGATGAATACAAATTTTAAGCAGAATAAAATTAAATAATAAGGTTAAATACAACTAACACTTCGAATAAATTAAACTATTATACAAAACCAATTTAAATATTAACCACAACAATATATGAAAACAACTTTACCTGACAGTAAGACCGGAATTTTGAATAATACAGGCTATCAGCCATGACTATAATTGCATGCTGCCTTTTCATCGCAAACCACTGCAAGGGAAGATAAAAAATAAGGCAGAAACATAAATGGGTTATACATACATGTGTGTGTGCGTGGGCGTTTGCATTTTCTTAGCTGCCAAAAACTCGGACTATTGCTGAACAAAATCGTAAAGGAATAGGTGTAGTGATATTGAATGACAATTTAGGACACTGATTGGGTGACCGACCATAGATAAAGTTTTATTCTTGTTATTGACGATACGACCAAGTTTCTATGACAAAACTCAATTCTGTAGTGTGTTATGTATAGCCTATTGATAGAAATCACACGAGGGTATGAAACAATGGAAACTTGCAATTATCCAGTGGTATCTAGTGAAAAGTGCAATTGTTAAATAAAGTAGACAAAATACGTTGTTCCAATTAAAAATTCATTGTATGTAGATACGCAATATTTCTATTTTAAATGTTGAATTCCAAAGACTTTAGCAAGAATATACCTGTGCACCCTTTCTAAAGTCCTTCACCTCAACTTCAGGAAGCATGCGATCTGAATACCTGCCATTGCCGTGAGGACCGGGATCCTTAAAACTAATAAGAGAAATGAAAAGTTCACATTAGTACAAATATATCAAATAGACAGCAGAAAGCACAGAGAAGAATGGCTATTATCTTGATAAAAACCCAGGAGAAAGATTGTCATACCAGTCAACAAAGCTGATATTTGTGTTCATCAGATAGTTGTAAATATAATCAAAATGATACAGAGGCACACAGCTGCAAAACCAATATACACAAATCAGAAATTGATAGAACCTATAAAACTGAGTAAAATATACTTTTAATCCCTAAAAATATGATTTAAAATAATTTCGAAAAAAAAAAAAAACTCTTCATATAAGAGTGAAGATTTATGCAGAATCATAAGTATAATAGATTATTTTAGACTGAAAACATAATGGATTATGCCTTTGTATATATCTTATATATTGAGACATAATCAATTATGTCGTTAATATTTACATATTTATTTATTTATTATAATAAAATAAATAATCAATATAATATTATTAAAATAAATAATTATTTTCAATTAAATCTATTATAAATTTTCTACTCAAATTCAGCGCTTTCTTTTAATTAAAACAAATTCATTTTCTACTATTTTTTCTTTTCCTTTCTTTCTCTTTCCACTCTCACCTATGTCCAAATAAAGCTAGGGAACCATTCAAGCATCAACCATGTCACCTCAATATGGAGCTATAATGACATGATTAGACATATATGCCATATCACCGCTAAGTAGGGGTAGACAATTCTCAAAACATTTAAAATTTAGGAGGACAAAAGCCACCGGAGAAAAATTTACGGACAAAAAACAAATGAAATCATACTTATGGGAACAAAAAGCATGTTAATTGTTAGAGATAATATATTTAGTTTATATTGTGTTTATATTAATTAGGGAAATATAGTCCCTATATGTTTATTAGGGAAACATTCTTCTTATTTTATTTTATTTTATTCTTACATATTCATTTGTATTTGGGCTTAACCCATATTTATTCTATTATAAATAGAGAACCCTATGCGTATATTTAACACAAGGAATTAATTCCAATATATAATTTTCACTATATTTAACTTGGTATCAGAGCAGGTTTTCTGATCCTTTTCTACTCTGTCTTTGTTGCCGCCGGTGGCTCAAGGCCGCCGCCACCGGCGGCCCCTCTAAAAGTTTCTTTTTCAACCTGTGTCTTTATATTTCAATGGACAATCTCTGGTTTCTGTCTCGCATCTGTCTGGTGTTGCTGCCCGCCACTGCTCGTTGCCGCTCAGCCGCCACCTGCCAGCTGTCCATCGTCTCCGGCCACCGTCTCCGGCACTTGTGCCACCGATGCACCAACACCTAATCTACTTCTCCTACTTCCGCTATCTTCTTCTCTATCTTGAAAGGTCTTCAAGGACAGTCAGTGGTTAACACCAAGAAATTTCAACACTAAAATTATGGGTTAAACAATTTCACCAACCCTTTGTCAAATCTGTCAGATTTGTTTTTGGGTNCTTTGATGAATAAGAGCTCATTATGATCTTCCACTTTCACGATCTGTCATCGACGCGCCGTCATTTCCGTCGTTCGTCGTGAGGCGGAGTATGTTTCCAGCCAGGTTTTAGGCTTTCAGACTCCACTAGTCAATGATGGCAGTCCTTGCAGTTTTATCGCTTCTAGCCACTACAGGCCCCATCATGATGGCAGTCCCTGTATATAGGCCCCATCAGTCAGTGATGGCAGTCCCTGTATACAGGCCCCATCAGTCAATAATGGCAGTCCCTGTAGTTTTGCCGCTTTTAGCCACTACAGGCCTCATCAGTCAGTGATGGCAGTCCCTGTAATTTTGATGCAAGCCCCATCCTTACTTGATGGCAATCTAGTCCCTGGAGTTTGTCATTGTTCTCCTTTGTCAAAGTCATCCCACTTGAAGTTTCACGGTGCTATTTGAAGTTTCGCAGTTGTCCACTACTATCCATAAATTGCTGTTAGTTGTTCGTCGACATGTGATTGCGCATCTGTTTGCCGCACACTCTTGAAGACAGATCATATATTTCAAATTGAGTTTATTTATTCCAANCTTGGTCCATACAATNTGTATGNTCCAGATTGAGGGGGAGTGTTAGAGATATTATATTTAGTTTATATTGTGTTTATGTTAATTAGGGAAATATAGTCCCTATATGTTTATTAGGGAAACATTGTTCTTATTTTATTTTATTTTATTCTTACATATTCATTTGTATTTGGGCTTAGCCCATATTTATTCTATTATAAATACAGAACCCTACGTGTGTATTTAACACAAGGAATTAATTCCAATATATAATTTTCACTATATTTAACTTTAATATCTAAAACTAATTAATCAGTAAGAACATAATTAAAAGTAAACTCATAACACATTAACAGTTTACCTATCAGACAGTAGAACAAATTGCTGGTTGTCAGGATCTTGAAGGGCGTTCCCTAATAGCCGTCTCTCTGCATCAACCATAGAAATTTTACCCCAAATCACCTGCCACAACACTTCTGATTAAAAGAATTGCTCACATAAAATCCACAGACTATTGGAAAACAACAGGCAATTACACTTGCTGTCACTATCCCTATAATTAAAACAGAAACACCCGAATTTAAATAGCCCATTCACTAGCCCAAAAAAACACATTCAGAATGATTTAAAGAAAATACCAAATAATATTAACCAGATGCAACATTGCTTAACTAAAACAAGTTCAGAGAGTTCAGAGTCAAACTGGACTTGTCGACTTCTCAGCTTATTCCACCGATTAAAACAGATATTTTATCTTATTTAACAAGAATGAAAAGTGTGCAACAGAACCTTGTGCTTTCATTTTGGGTTACCACTACAAAATTTGACATCTCATGAGGCCAGGCATAGGGCTACTATTTCTTCTTTCAGCTCAGGATTAAGTAAAATATCTGAGGTGAAACTCTTACAGCATTGTATTTCCAAATCATGAATTAAATAGTTAAATAATCCGCTAATCTCTCAACTCAAAGTCAACAATAACATTCTAGTTCTGATGTAAGCTTGCCATTCCCTAAAATCAAAAGTGGTGCGTTCAATAGAAGATGTGAAAACATTAAGGCAAGTACATTTAACTTCTGTTTGTTTAAGTTTAAGCATAGAAATAAAATGGAAAATTACACTAGTCTTCACTGGAATCTTGTTAAGTGACACTAAAATTCCCCTAAATTTTACATAAAGACTCATCTTTCCTATGTTTATCATACCTCCTATCTTTTTTAATAAAGTGACACATACACTTCTTTATCACTCTCCCAGATCTTCTAAGGGCTGTTTTCAATGTTCAAGAACATTTATTATATTTTTCTCAATCACAGCCTTACTTTCCACCTAATTTTTAATTAATGTACACATTTATTGCAAAAGTGGAAATGAAAAACAACTCATCCATTTGTTAGATTATAAATTAAAATCAATTAAAAACAGTAAACCAGAAAATTCTATAACTACTTAATTAGAAAGTAGAAATTTATTCTTTTCCTAGATGTGTATAAAAACTTTAAGTGCACACTTAAAGAAATAAAGGTAATACAATCTAAGGGACTTGAGTGTTTGATAGAATCTAGTAGAGGTGTCATTGTCACTTAAGGACACTTCAGGAAAAGTAAGTAGAATTTCCCCAAATACAAGTCATTTTTTGACATAGCTGTGTCAAAAACTACAATATTTAGCTTCTTATTAGATAAAAAGGTGTTTAAAGGTATTTGCTTACACAATTATTAGGATTTCTTTAAGCATGTGTTATGAATAAAAGAACCATTTTTTCTTTACGTAAAAAGTTAAAAACAAATTGTCGATGGAAATATGATTCACATAAGAGAATATATATTTACTTTAACAGTTAATTAAGACAGTACAATTCATAAACGATAGTAAACTGAACAGTAACAAGAAAATATGTACCTGGTCACTGCGTACATCCCGATTAACAAAATATCGACTCACATGAATTGGTTTTGTCTTGGATGCATGCACATAAACAGAGAACTTTCCTTCGTGACCCTGCAAAAAAGGAGTAGAGCATCTTCCAGGTAAACACAAACCTCAAGATAAACAGGATTCAAAAGAAAGCAAACCAGCTACCAACCAAGGAAATTACACAAACAAACTATGGATGCATGTGCATTACAATCCATTATGAGGAGTCTATTATCAATTAGTTATTAAAAGTGTAAAACATATTTTGCCTCTCGCGTTGTAAAATACTGAATCAAACATACAGACCATTTTAATTATTTAAATTGTGCAACAGTCTCCTTAGGCCAGCATCCCCAGAAAGCAAGAGACCACAAATAATTTTCATGCAAAGCACCAGTTACAGCAATAGGTGCTACAATAAGCAGTTTTTCTTTTCTAATAATTCCAATACAGTTTTCTGACTGAAGGAATGAAATCCTCAAATTCTCAAAAGTCCTGACAATTTGATGTTTCTTCTAGCAGTCACTTGTAATAGAAGAATCATCAAATACAATAAGGGAGTTGCAATCATAGAAAAATTCATAGTGTCATCAAGAAGCTAATTTTCTAATATATAAAAGAAATGCAGGATATATATACACTACCAAACTGACTATCTTCTTTGTCATAAAAAGTGTCACAAATACAATTCAAAGAGTAAAATTGACATCTTCCAATGTGAGAATTGAGAAACAACAGCTTGGACATTATAAAGATTAGACAGGTACAAATCTTACTTGGAAAAATTTGTCCCACAATTTTTCGAATGGCAGAGAGCCAGGTGACAAAAACATGAAGGCAACTTTTGATTTTCTTGAAACAATTGTCGGTGAGTTCAAAATATCCTTAATCACAACACGTGAAGCAATCTCCTCATCGGTGTATTCTCTTGCGGGCATAGGAGGAAGCCAATCAACAAAACCCTTGCACCCTCTGGAAGAAAAGACATAGCAGGCCGACTTGCTTTTTGGTGGGTAGATATAAGCGCAGATTAGAAAGACACAAACAAACAACACCAAGATAATAATCCACATGGGCTTCTTCATGGGAGGACGGTGGCGAGACCCAGGCAGTATCTGCATATCACCCACGCTGTCCAAACGCCAACCTTTTTCTGTCTTCATCTATGCAAATGCATCACAGTGTTCACCTCCTGCAAATCTCTTTATCATCCACGTGCTCCCTCACTCCAACCCCGGTAAACAAAGGGCCTATACCCTACAATTAACTGACAGATTGACACAGAGAAATCTGAAAACAAAAACGAGTGTATTAGCGAACAACAAACAAGTCAACCTTTTTATCCACTCAATCCTTCACCGTAATCCACACCTAACAAATGACTAACAACCCTCAAGATATATTCGAAAGAGAGATAAAGGTAGAGGACAACCTTTCTTCTAATTTTACTAAATATTTCACAACTCTGATAAACGAATGAAGATAAAGAAAAAAATACTCGCAACAAACAAAAAGTCGAGCAATTTATCACTCACACCACGGAATATTCACAAAATCTTAACTGCAGAACAGGGGCAGGGACTAATGTATTCCATGTTTGGAAGTATACTAACAGCTAAAACAACCATAATATTCACAAAAACACAACTGCTGAAACAAACTTAATAATCTCAACAAACAGGAACTTGAGTTTAAAATTCAAACGGCGGTCGAAAGCAACCACCCAGAGGTCAAAATCAAAAAGACATTCAAACCCCTGTCCGGTAGCAGGAGTGTGTAACAAAAATAACTAGCAAGAACAATCTCACCTAATTTATTTACAAGAAAAACAAAAACAACTGTTTATTCGCCCCCAACAATTAATCGAAGATATTAGTTTGAAATTAAAAAAAAAAAAAAAATGAGAGAAAGCAATGAGAGGAGTACCCGAAAATGGTGGAATTGAGGGAAGGAGAAAAAGAAAGATATGGATTAAGGTAAACGAAATCTAATGATTGAGAGAGAAAGATCTAGGGCAAAGGAAAGAAGAATCAGAATAGTGTGGGCTAAAAAAGGATTGCAAATGGCAACTCTCTATCAATTAATTAATTTAATAAACAAAATTCGACTCAATTTCCTCTCTGTGAGCACTTTCTGAACAAACACAAACACAACCGACTCTCCTTTCTCTGTATCCGTTCCTCTCACCCATTGGTTGGCACTGCCTTTTTCTTCCTTTTCATAGTTTACTTTTATATTTAAATTGCAATTCATCTCATCTTTTAAAAATATAATATATTTATTTTGTACATTTAAGTTTATAAAAATATAATTAAAATTTAATGGAAATATTTATTTTATTAATTTTATTGTGAAATGTATTTAAATTATTTATATATTGTTTTAATATAATATATTCTACCATATAACTATTCCAAGTAATAGAATCAATATATATATATATATATATATATATATATATATATAAATTTAAATTAAATTTAATGATTGTTAAGAAAAATATTTACAACATATTTGAAAATAATAATTTATAATTAATATTTTTTGTAAATTATTTTTTAAAATAAATAATTAAAATTATGAAATATGGAATAGTAATATTTTTTTTTTTACTAAATAACCACAATATCAATTTTACTTTTTAGATTTCCGTTTTCTTTTTCATTTTAAATACTTTTTTATTTGATTTTCTTTTATAAACTTAACTTTTTTGGATATAAACTAAAAATTTTAATTCTAAAATATGTTTTAATTAAAAAAAATCATATCTATAGATTAAATTATATATAGAAATAGAGGATTTAATATTGATATTTATACATTATATTGTAGAAAAAATTATAAGAGAAATGAATTAAAATTACTTTAAGATAATATTTTAAATATAATACTTTTTTAAAAACTTTGAATGTGTTTTCTAAAAAAAACACTAAATTAAATATTGTATTAACTGCATGACATAATACATTTGATATATCAAAGCATTGCATTTAAAACTAATCCTAAATAATTGTCTTTACATGTAAATAATTGTTTTTGCATGTTACAAAATATAAACATTCAAATCTTACTCCACTCACTTATCAATTTTATTCTAACTTTTAATGTGCTTAGATAAACCATCTTCTATGGGTGAAAATTTGTTACATTTATTTTAATTTAAAAAATAATGTCAATGCTAAAGTGAACTATTTCATATTCAATTTTTTTAAAATCAGACCTTTAATATTTGTACCTTTTATGTGTTTCACTTTTTTAACAGCCGTCAAATTTTAAAATTTAAATTTCTTTTTACACTTGATAGTAATTTAAAATGTTAAAGTGTGCCAAGAGGTAGAAAGAAGATAAAGACGATGGAAGATAAATTTTAACATTGACACTCTAACATTAACACCAATTAAAAAAATGTTAAATTGACTTTATTTAATAAATTTTGAATAAGTTAAAAAATATAAATATAAAGATGAAAGTGTGTCGTTAATGTAAATATTGGGACCAAAATGATGAATTCAGTATTTAAGAATTTGATTTATCATATATAACTGAAAAGGGTAATGATTAGTAATAATAAAAAAGTTTAATCATTATGATAGTCTCTATTTTTGGTGATTTTTTTTAATCAGGTCTCTCATTTTACCTTTTTCTCAATTTAGTTCCTATTTTTGAAAAATTGAAGCAATTAGGTCACTGTCGTTAGTTCCATACTAACACAGTTAAAAAGGGTGACATGTGTCAGTTCACGATTTTTTTGAATTTTTTAATTATATTTTTAATTATTTTTATTTTTTATTTTTACTTTTTTAAAAAAATAAAATAAAATTTGTCACGTGTCAAGTTGACATTGTGCCACATAGCAATGACAGTGTGAGGTGGCACTGACAGTGCCACGTGTCACTGTCAAACCACGTGTCATTGCATTTGTTTCAATTTGGTCCCTGTATTTTTATTTTGTTCCAATTTGGTCCTTGTATTTTTATTTTGTCTCAATTTAGT
>NC_028357.1:45499923-45502641 GCF_000741045.1 Vigna radiata var. radiata
AAAAAAATTAATTTGTATAAATTTCTTTGTAAAGATTTATATACAAATAAAATTTTGTTTGAACTTGAAGAGAAACAAAATTGTTTACTTTTTTAAAAAAAATAGGACTAAATTAAGACAAAATAAGAATACAGGGACCAAATTGAGACAAATTAAAAATATAGGGACCAAATTGAGACAAATCTAATGACACTTGATCTGATAGTGACACGTAGCACTATCAGTGCCACCTCACATTCTCATTGCCACGTGGCTCAATGTCAACTTGACACGTGACAATTTAAAAATTAAATAAAAAATTAAAATATATTTAAAAAATTCAAAAAGGTCACGAGTTGACACGTGTCACCTTTGTAACGGTGTTAGTACGGAACTAACGACTGTGATCTAATTGCTTCAATTTTTCAAAAATAGAAACCTAATTTAAAAAAAGAAAAAATAAAGAACCTAATTAAAAAAAATCACTGAAAATAAGAACTATCAGAATTGTTAAACCTACTAGAAATACAAGAATTACACTCAATTATCTTTATCATTCAACTTTCGTTAGTATAAAAGATTTGAATAGATATTATCTTTTTCTAAGATTAAATAACTACAAATACTGGTCAAAACGTATGAAATATCTTCATTAGTTTTTAAATTACAATAATTGGGCCACGCCAAATAGAAACGCGTTGGCTTCTTCCATTCCAACCAAAGCTTCTGGTATAGCACCAATCAGCGGCCACTTTTGTTGTGTAATGTGTTCCACTCTATTCAACAAAGTCAAATATGTTATTCATTAACTTGTTATCACACGCTGTTTCATTTAATGCAAATTAATATTACTGATGCTAAATTAAGAAAATATTTTTTTTTTCATTTGTCGAAATAAAAAATGATGATTTCTGTGAATTTTTTTACTTTATTTGAAAAATCCATCATTTAAAATATTCTGCTCTACACTCAATTACTTCATCTTTAAAAAACAGGATTTCATAGTAAAAATATGAATTTTAAAATAAAATTAAACAAATTATTAAGCAAAATTTAGTTGAATAAAGGTATAAAAAAATACAAATGTACCGTTTTTTTTTTCTATTTATTGAAAATAAAGTTAAACTGTGGAAAAAATAACAATACTGCGGAAACACAAAAATAATTTCAGAAAGAAACTTGATAAATAATTCATATTAAATATACCTAACTTGACTAATGTGGGAAGCACTTAATTGGATATAATTAATAAATTATTTGTAAGTTGAGTTCCATATCATAAAGACTTGGTAGAAAAATAAACAAGAAAGAAAGTCATTTAAATTTTGTTATCAATTATGCCAACACATTTATATATATCAAGATTGTATTACTAAATCAGGTATTGTTAGATTAATCTATTATTGTTGAGCGAATAAATCTATATTTTTGTTATAATACAACTTGTTAAACGAAACATTTAGTCGCTGAACGAGTGTCATTTTAAAGGAACTCGTTGAGCAAATAACTTATCTCGTTAAACAAATTTGTCGATTTTAGTTGGTAGTTTTTGACTTGAATTAAGGAGAACTTGTTGGAGAAATTTTGTTTCATGCAACTGTAATGCTATTATGAGTATGAAGTGAATAAATGGAATGAAAAGATAAAAATTATTAAATTATATATTTGTATAAGGTTTGTATTTTTAAAGGAAAAGTACTAATCCTTGATAACTAGTGTTATGTATTAACTATAGATATGTGTTGATCTGAAGTCATCTTAAACTATACTAGATTTACAAAATAAAGTATTATAGTCTAGGTCGTAAGGGTTTAAGGATTTTTTTATGGTAGGTTTAGGAGTAAAACTTTTCTTTTGACAAAATCATAAGTTAACTTATCTTAAAACCAGTCATGATAAAATTAAATCATCTTGTTGTACCAAATGGAAGGTGCAAGATTTCTTGTGTTAAATTCAATGTATAAATTGAGATATTAAATCTAAATTTGTTATTTCATGAATAATTTCTTGTATTACTTTTAGCAAAAAAAATGTGTTGGTTAGTAGTTAATAAGAATTATATTATTATAAAAATTTATTATATATATATATATTTGAAATTATCATTAATTTATCTTTTTTTTTATTAATATTTGTTTATGTCTTTTTTTTCAATACTTAAATAACTATAATGATGTGAATAAACAAGGCTGTAGATAGAAACAAGAATAGATTACAGAAATATTGTTTGATTGATGTGGAAATTTTTATGAGAGTTTAGTTTAATGTACATAACCTTCTGTGTAGTCATGTGTGTTAACTTTCACAGTAAAGTTATGTAGAAATTAACTCCATTTCACCAATTTTGTTATGAACTATGAATAAACATTTTGGGATTGTTAATGTATGAGTTGTACATTTCTATTTCTATGGTAAGATTTGATTAATATTAGATGTGTATGGATTATAGAGAATTGAAATTATCTAATTTTGAGGTTGTTATAATTTAATTTGTATCGAGAATAATAAACGTAAAGAAAAAGAGAAGAAAATAAGAAATGAAAATGGTTGAAAGGGTCAACCATAAAGAATACCAACACATTTACTGCCAAATTCCAACTTTCATTTGTCCTTGTAATATTGATTAAAAATCTTAGTTAACTGCACCAAAACTTTACGCACTAGGTCATCAATTTTGTTTATATATATATATATATATATATATATATATATATATATATATATATATATATATATATA
>NC_028357.1:45502901-45574334 GCF_000741045.1 Vigna radiata var. radiata
ATATATATATATATATATATATATATATATATATATATATATATATATATATATATATATATATCCACATTAATAAATTCGCTTCACAGATATTTTTTTTTAATATCACTTTAAAAGATTTCTTGTTAATAAAAATATAAATTTATGTCTTAATTTTTTTATTACGTGAGACGTACCAACAGTTTTAAAATTACAAATTTTACTAGACTTAGAAAATCTTGATGAACTTGATGGAAAACTTTTGCTGGAAGAGACACACCATAGCATAGATAAAGCAAAAATAGAAAAACGAATTCACAGTATTCAAATTATACTTCAATTGTAAAAAATTAGTAATTAATAATATTAAAATGATATAATTGATACGGTTAACACCAATTAACAGAAATTATAATTTTTTCAAAATGAAAATAAACCGTTAATAAAAATAATTTATTTCGTAGTGTAATACTAAAGTTCTATAGCTACTTATTTCTATTAGTCTGTATTATTAATTAGAATTTAATGATAGTAAGTTAGAATTTAGAATATTGCATTTACATTTTATTTTATTATATTAAAATAAATTCGTATTAAGAACATAAAACAACTGACTGTTTTTGTTCAACTATAATTTATTATCATTAACATTTTATTCCAACATATTATCGTACATTTTTAAGTATTAAATTTTTAAAAATTATATATTTATACATATTAAGAAATCAGAGATGTGTTGACAAAAAAATAGAGTTATAATATGTACATACGATGATGGTTTGTACATAAAATATATATGAGAAAATAAACAACACCAAATAATTAAACTTTTGGAAGTATGAAAAAGGTTATAAAATAAGAATAGTAAAAGACCAAAATAAGCCTTGGCCCAAAATAAAAGAATATTACTAAATTTAACGTGTGAACTTACGTACTTATAATTATAAAGATAAAATAAATATATATTAACAAAAGTATGCATCAAACGATAATATTAATAGATTACTACTATTGTTATTATTGTGATCCGATAAAAATATTACAGAAAAATGGAAACAAAAGCTATTTTGGGCCTATAACAAAAATAGTGATCTTTCAAAAATAAAAAAAAGATGTTTCTTCCCGTACCTCTCAATATTTTGTCTGCACCCCATAAAACCCATTAGTTACAATTTTTTTTCTCATTAAAATTTTATAAGAAGATAAAATTAGCCCTGCACCTTTTTCTTTTAATAAATTCAGGATTTTGCAATATAGAAAGTATATCGGATCTAAAAACATGTTTTAAAATATACATTCGAATGAATTAAAGAATATAATTTGAAATATATATCTATAATTTATTTCTAGATTTAGAAATATTATTGGGAATTTTCAGCTCAGAAATATATTTTAAAAATATTACATTTTAAAAAATATATTGTAATATGTATTTTAAAATTTAAAAATGCCTGTTAAAAAGTATAAAAAATAATAAATTTCGAAAAGGTGAATCTGGAATTCATCAACCTCTCTTCTCTTCTTGAACCGTTCTTGTTCACCAATAGCAAACATATATTTCATCACCTTCATTTTCCCAACCCCAACCCTTCACAAGGGAAAGCTGAAAGGGAATTAGAGGAAGAAGATGCCAACTTTTAGAGTGATAACAACACGATTTTCGTCAGAGATATTAGTTGGCGTCGCCAGATTCAATAATGGAGAAGAGGCATGAATAGAGGTGAATGTACTCACTACCGGTATATTTTAATGCATGATAATCCATACCAGACTTAATCAAAACCGAGGTTTACTTCACAATTAAGTTAGTTATTGGATCTTAGGCTCAATAGACTCTCAAGCTCTAGTCGATTCAAATTAATTAAGTAATCCTATAAATAGTGTATTAATGATAATTTGATTTTTAATGTTTTGACATTGAATATAGATTTCACTTAGATTATTTGACTAAGTATTGAAGAATCTTTTATAAACACCTTTGGAGGATTCAGAAAGTATGTGGAACTTATCTTTTTGGAATATTATAAATTTTGAATGTAATATTACAAAATATCTACTGTTGAACGTTATTAAAAATAATAATTTTCTAAGAGATATTTTAGGTCATGGGTCTAATTCACTTCCTCTACTCCAAAACATTAAGTTCAGTCTTTCTCATTCTCCTCTCTTTTTCTTTCTTTCTTTTCTAAAAATTATTCTAAGTATAAATTCTATTAGAGTTTCTTGCTAGTTCTGTAATCCTGAAATATTTTCGAGAAGTTTATGTTGTATCCTAGAGGACTTGCGCAATACACCGCGAGTAAGTCTTTAAAAACAGTGATCTACACGTACAAGGAAATTGCAGTTTGAGATTTTGTAAGCATTTTTTACTACAATACTTGACTTTGTCAGAAAAGTTTTGATGTAAAAAATTATTTTCATCATCTACTGTACATTATAATTTGAAATATAATGTTGTTTCTTTTTCACCTATTTACTATTTGTAAACATAGATTTGGAAGGAGTTCCATGTTCATTTCAAATGATTTTTGGACGTTCAAGGATAATGATTTGTGGCGTGTAGGATCTCGTTATAAGGATGAGATGCAAGAGTAATCACTATTTATATATGGTATTTTTTTTATTGAAATATCCTATAATAAAGTTCGTTTGCAAGGCATGAATGTTTTTCTTTCTTGGTTGTGACGAGTCTATTTAGTAGTTTAGTTTCGACTTAATTTGGTGTCGAAGTGTGAGGGGTGAAGTAAATAATAATAATAATAATAATATCAATAATAATAATAACAATATTAATAATAATAAGGATAATTTTGTTATCTTATTTATTTATTTTTTTTAATTTTGATCACATCACTCAAACGAAAACTTTACTTCAAATTCACTCATATTTATTTCTAAATTATTTAAAAGAAACAACAAAAACTTTACATTCAAATTCATCTAAATTCATTTATTCACTCTTTTCATATTCATCGTCTCAATAAAATACAACATCAATTTTTAGTTTTATATCGAGTAAAAATAAAAAAAATAAAAATTATAAAAGAAAAAAAATTCATAAATTCAAGTTTTGAATTAGATTGATGTTAATCCTTTATTTTGTGTAGATTAAAAATGATTTAACAAATTAAACTAACATGGTTTATTTATTTATATAACACTAGATTGAATTAAGTTGACTAAAAATAGAATCCTCATTCTTTTAAAACATATATGAAGTTTACTTTGGTATTGAATGAGTTGTAAACAAGATGTAGCTTTTAGAGAGCCGCCAGGTGGGTACTAAAGAACGATAAATAACGGTAACGGAACGGAAGCGTAGTCTGAGGTTGACAATGAAAAGAACAGAAAAGGAGGTTTGAGAATTGAGGAAAAGACAGAGAAGCAATGTAACTACTATTACTAATCAACCAAACCAAAAAAACGAGTTTGAATTTTGCATTCCGAATTCACTTTTTCTACTTAACATTAAATAAATAAAAGTCAACTCCTTCGCACACCGACGACAAACACATTCCAAACAAACAAAAACGTTTTGCCAAAGTCAAGTGAGTAACACTATTCATCTATCATATATATTATATTACTTTTTTTTTTAAATTCTTAAAATATTTTATTAAATAGAGTATTAATTAAATTAAACCAATTTTTTAACACAAATTAACTACTAAACCCTTTAGTTCAAAGTCTGAACTTTTTTCGCCACCACGCTTGTCCCAATTCACTTCAACACAGATCGCAACTTTGAGATACACGATGATTAATTTTATTAGTATCTTTATATTTGGTTGTAATTGCAATATTTTTAAAACATATTTAGTGGATGAATAAAATATGGGTTTATTTAAGAGAGACTATGAAGTATATATGGATCAAAATAAATAAAAGAAAAAGCGTGTTCTGGCATCGTATTCCAGGTATTTAAGATAAATGGTTTAAGGTTGAAAGGACATTATTTAAAGTATGACTTGAAAATAATTTTATCAAAAATAGAAAAAGATAGAGATTAGAGAGTTGCAACTGGGGCAAGTGGCAGAGTCTCCTTATTATTAGACTTTGTCTCCTCATGCACTATTAATATTGTTTCTTTCAACTCTTCAAGCTCTAATCAACCTTATGCATATTTAATACGGCACCCTAAGCTTACAAGTACTATAACATATTTCTGATTATTAATATCTTTTAAGTTTTAAAAAAATTAAAATGTAAGCGAAAAAAAAAAAAGTAAGAGTTTTGTATATTTTTTTCGTATTACATTTTAAAGTAAATGATCTGCCGGTGACTTTACATTGATAAGACCTAAAAATTAAAACGAAATTAAGCAATTAAGTAGGCAATGGGACCATGTTTCATGTTTCTCACGGTTAGGTTTGAAATTTTGTTACTTGAAAACAACGTAAGTAAGCTTTCTGAATTAATTTGAAGGAATTCTATGAATTAAAACATTGCTGGCTGCATGTGTATTTCTCCTTTCGTGCCAATGATGCAGCAAGTTGATTAATACAATACTAACAACTTGGTCAGAAAAAGGTTCTGTTTCATTTTCAAAAAGTTCAATATACGTACACTTATCCATTTACTTCATCAAAAGTCAATCCTCGTTTATTTATTTATTGCACACACACACACACACTATAATATATACTATTTATACGAGTTAATAGAAGTAGTTCCTCATTAGCATATTGGAGTGGCTGAGAATGGGGGCTTGTTTTTCTTGTGACTCATCCTCCATATTGAAGCATATCCGTGTGGTTCATATGAATGGTTATGTGGAGGATTTTGAGCAACCCATTTCAGTGAGGCAAGTGATTGGGCACCCCTCAAAACACTTTCTTTGCACTTCCACCCAGCTTCTTTCCGCTTCCTCAAAATCAATGACCGGAGAAACACACCTCCAACCTGGGCAAGTGTATTTCATGCTGCCATACTCAGTACTACAAGCTGATGTTTCTCCAGTGGACCTGGCTGCCCTTGTAAAGAGACTCAGCGCAGTAGCCAAAGCAACAAGTCCTTTGTCTACCCAAAATCAAACACTTTCGTCTTCACCTTCTACGACTCCTATCAGAGAGCAATATGGTGTTGGTAAGATGAACCTTGGTGTAAGAAGCCCTTGCAAAATACAACCATGGAAACCTGTCTTGGACACCATATCAGAGAAGCCATATCATAGGAGGAGTGAATCGGATTGGCAAGAAAGTTATTGATATGCAGAGTGGTGTGTTTTGATCATTAAAAACATGAGAAGGATGTTTCAGTTTGCTGAAACTTTCGTGTTGGGGGGAATTGGACTTGCATAATGTATTTTAGAGTTTTTTTTTTTATCTGATTCTCCTAAGTTGTACTTACGAATGTCCTGGAGGACATGTTATTTATCGAGCACCACCGGATATTGTAAATTTCTAATCGAGATTGTGTTTAAGCTAAAAGTGAGTTAAGATACAATAAAGATGAGTTATCCTTCAATTTTTGGTCAATTCTCGAAAGAAGAATAGAAAATATGTTAACTTACAAAATCCACATCATATTGAATCAAAGGGGTTATGTAACCTTTGAATATTTGTTTCATTTGAGGTAGTCATGTTGTAAATTTGGTGGTACTTAAAACACTCCACTATATAGCTTTTGAGAATTGTTTCCCTTATATGAGTGCATCGTTCTGAGTGTGATAGACTTATTGATATGTTTATGGATGATTTCTATGGTATAAGATTCTGTTTTGAGTTTTAAAACGTACAGAATTAGTGATAAAAGCGGAATAACTTTTTTGGTAACTGCTCTGAAACATAGAGATACAGTTCTGGCGAATTACAAGGTGACAATTGGAGCGTGAGGGACAGACTTTCTGATGGGTGAACAGTTCCAACCCTCTTCTTTGGTGTAAGACACCAGGAAGTGTTTTGGGGTCCAATTTTCCCCCTTTGCCTCTCTTTCTCTCAGAAGCTCCCTCTGTCTTTCCTCCACAGTTTTCTTTGCTTCTCTTGCTTTTTCCCAGTCTTTGTTCAAGATGGCTTCGCTTAACTCACCCCAAACAACGGCTGTTTCTGTTGGCCACACACTCTGATAATGTACAACACAATTTCATTCAGGAACACAGTATATTAAAAAATATCTGTATACTACTCAGCATTCTTCCTTGACTTCATAAAGGAAGGATCACACAAGCAAGTGAAAAATACATAGTTTTTACCTCTGGATTCATCACAATAGGAGCTTGAAGCCCTGAAATAACTTCTCTTGCATCGTATATCACTCTTTCTTCAGCGTTAGATGTACTTTTCACGGTTACAGTTCTGTTGCATTTTGTGAATTAAAGATAGTTTTAAGTAAACAACTGAAAACAGGAGCAGATAAGTAATTTATAAAACTTGAAAGACAGATTAATTACCTGTCCCAATGACCTTCAACTTTGTATAGAATCTTGGTAGACAATGAATCATAGATTTTTCCTTTAATCTGTCTTCGACCTCCCCCAAATCCAAAGAAAGATTGGGTCATGTAGTTTAATTCTGCCACAAGGCCTGTTTCTAGGCAGCGTATAGTGAGATTGCCGACCCATTCAGTCCCAGGGATGGGAAGAATTCTGATAACTAGATTAGGAGAATTCATTTCATAGGTCTCTCCATGATTGTGAAGCTTCAACTGTCGTTTGCCATGCACCTTAGTTTCTATTGAAGTACCTGCAGAGAAGAAGATTGAATTGAAGGAAAATGAAGAATGAAAAGATGTGATATAATAAAAAGAATTATACCATTGAACTTTGAAACCGGAGAGTGGCACCATGTGATGTGAATGTTTTGGTTGTGATCAGTGGCATAGAGGGCAGATACAGGAGGGTGGTGTGAAACCTGCTCCATTAAGAGATTGAGGTTTCGTTTGGAAACATGGTGAGTCTCACCAAGAGTTGGATTGTAGGGTGCAACTCCAAAGCTTAGAGGGCGTGTGGTAGAAATGGTCCATGCCACAACCAATATAAGTCTATCTACTGGAGTCTTCCCACTGTTAATGTTGCTCAACAAATCTGATGCTGTGCAGTATATAGATTCTGCATAGCACTGTAGTTGTGACTTTGGCATGTTCAACACAGGTGGCACCTGTCCTCCAACACACATCCAACTATCATTTTTATATTAATTTCTAATCATTTAATTTCTCTGTGTTTTTTGAACCCTAAACTTGCCTTGAAGCATGAGAGATCAGATCCTTGGCGTATATTCTTCAAGAGACTTAATATGCGTTGCAGAATATTTGGAGTTTCGCAATGCTCATCTGAGTCTGTTTCGCCTTCAAGTGTTAATGGTTTTGACAGCACGATTTTTCTCTCCTACACAAATATAATAACTTTCATTAGTATAAATTAGTAAAATCACATAATAAAATTATTATTACTATAAATATTTTAGACAGTTTTATTTATTTCATTTTAAAAGATAATTAAATTTAAATAAAACAATAACTTGAAGAAATGGACACACAAAAAAGTCCATTTATATATATAAATTAAAAGTCTAAAATTAGTGGCTAACGTGAACTTATACGACGATGTATTAGAATTAGAAGACGTGTATATATATGCTTCACATCAATCTTAATAATGCATTAAAATTAATGTTCCCCAACCCAACCCCACACGAAGGTACTATGTTGAAATCATAGTTAAATATAAAGTCTTCATAAACATTAATGAGCTTCTTAGTTTTTTGTAACAATTAATTTCTCATATTGGATCACGTATAAACTGTGTCATGTGCTTGCATATGGAAATAACCAACAACAATAATATATTATTATTCAGTTAATACGTGCCTCTATCAAAGTTTAGCAATTACATCAAATAATATAACTTAGCATGGCTCATACTACACACTTACTTCACAAACTTATTTCTATCTAAATTGCTTTCAAAAGATCTATCAATGGATAGTCATTGAAAAAGCACTTAAAAAAAACTAAAACCATTACAGAATCACTACAACAAGCTGATAATTTTGTATTATATTTTTATCATATCGTTAAAATATACTGATTTTAATATATTTTTAAAAAATTAATATAATTTTAAAAATATATATATACGTTAGTATATTTTGAAAAACACCTAAAACGAAGATTCCAAATTCAAAGTATACTCCTCTGAAAATGTATAGTATTTCTATTAATCTACATAAACCTTGAACTTTATATTAATTGTCACACCAAAAAATGAAAGAAAGGAGAATAGGAACATCTGAGTCAACTCATTAGTGAGATCTAAAATTAATTTTTGAAGATATTTTATTTTAACATGTTGAATTTCTTTAGTGAAGTATATAGCTTATTTAACTCTGTACATACACTAATAAATATCTTTTTATTTGTGAGCCGCCAAAATAAAAACTTTAATAACCTTATTTAAGAACCATGAATTTTAGTGACATATTAGAGAATATGAAGTTCAATTGCAAATTAAGATATTCTCACGTTAATTAAGAAGAACTATTACTTCCTTTTTTTTTTATCTCTATCTTTTAGGCTGTTTTTGGTGGAACCAAGAAAATATAATGATTTTATTTTACAAATAGTTTCAAACTTTTTTTTTTTATTTTACTCATCTCTCTCCATCTCTCATAAAAAATCAATGTCTAAATTATTTAGAAATTATTGTGAAAAATATAATAGAAAAAGATATTTATTTTACAGTACAAATTTAAAAAGGATTTTTTTTTTTTAAATAGAGACATAAAAAGAAATAGAGGAAATGTATTTATCTCTACACAGAAGTAAAAGAAAAATCATATTTAATATATATAAACAAAATTTAAATCTTATTTAATGTTATTATTTGGAAATTACTTTTATGTTTAAACATAACATCCTCCGTAACTATAATTTAGGAAAAATTATAAAATGTATTGTATGATACAAGTTAAATAATCTTTTAACTTTTATTTTTAACCTGTATGAAATTGTAGTACCTCAGTATCTAGTTATAAGACAAATTTATTACTTTCATTTAATATTCTTATTTTCACATAATAAAGATTTTTTAGAACTACCCTCAAATTATACTTATTGACAATTATGTTTAAGTTTAAAGATAAATTATTTTTTATTAATAACATTAAGTACAGTTTAAAAAAGTGCACAAGAGTTAAATCTTTGATTTTGCTTATAGGAGTATTCAAATTCAAAGGTAGTACAACTTTTGAAAAGAAAAAAAATATTAAAATAGTCTAATTTCATCAATGAATGCATTACTTTAAATGAGAAAGACGGAATTAAATTGAGGACAAATCAAGAAGAAAAAAATAATAATTTATTGAAATGTAAATATACCAATTAATTTGACTTTTTACATAATTAAACATATACCTATTATCAAAAGCAAACCAAATGCTAAATCCCTTTCCAATCTTTTCTAAACACATAAAACTCTCATTCTCTTTTATTCCTCAAATAATCTCTCACACATACTATCATATTCATTTCATAGAAGTCATTTTTTTCTATATCTTCTCAAATAATAAATTGGGTTAAATATGTTTTTAATCTCTATACTTTGGGGTGATTTTGGTTTTAATCCTTCTTTCAAACTATAGTACAATTTAGTCCTTCAACTTTAGAAAACTCTGGTTTTAGTCCTTTTTACCAATTTTTTTTAACTTTATTTGCTGTTTCACGCGTTTCTCAGTTAACATTGAAGCAAAAATGTGTCAAACAGTGTAAACAATCCAAAAGTTATAATGTAACGTGCTTGAAACAACAAATAAAGTTTAAAAAATTTGATAAAAATGACTAAAACCAGAGTTTTCTAAAGTTGAAGGACTAAATTTACTATAATTTAAAAGAGGAACTCAAACCAAAATCGCCCCAAAGTGTAGGGATTAAAAACATATTTAACCCTAATAAATTTATAGAAGTGAATACATGTTATAATTACATTTTTACTCTTCTCTTGTACTAGCATCTCATAATAAAATATGTCCAACTACTGTGTAGGTATAAGTTTTTCACCAAAATAAAAAATATTTAATTATTTAGATTTTAATATAATTTAGAAGAATTTATTTGTTATATTTTTTAATTGTCTCTCCAACTAATTTTTAACGTGTAATAAAAAATAAATTATAAGTATAGTTGAAAAAATATATACATTATCATAAAATTAAAAAAAAAACATAAAATTAATTATTAAAAAGTTATCAATAAGTTACAAGTATTCAATAAAATCTTCTGTTAATTGAAGTGATTTAAATATTAATTAATATTTAGAAGAAAAAAAAAATCCTTAAGTCAATAATTAGATAAACAAGGAAATGGATTATTTTCATGTGAACTTTAAAAGGTATACTGTTTACAAAACAAATATCACATGTAATTACATAACAAAGTAATGCATATTTTTTTCCTTTTTAAAATGATAACTAAATTAAGCTATATATGAATATATTAAAGAAAAATATAGGCATGAAAACAACAGTGTCTCCAAAAAAGAACAGAAGAAAAAGGACAGATACTGAGAGAAACATTGAACACTTCGAAAGTGTGGGACATGCATTAATGAGTGATGTTTTTTTTTTTCAAATTATTAATAGTACATCATGTTAAATCAACCATAAAAAATTATCTAATAAAAAGTAAGACCAACAATCAATTCCTCCCATAATAATCCATGTAAAGTTGAAGTGTTTGTCTGGCTAATATTAGTCGGTTCTTGAACATTGAATTTTTCCTAGTTTAATATTTTCATTTTTTCTCAAGAAAATATTATACTATAATAAATATTAATTTATTTGGGTGTCAGATGGAAGTATTGGTGTCAAAATATTAATGCTCAAGCCAGAATTAAAGTGAAGTGTAAGAGAATTTCTGAAAATTTGTGCCCAATGCATGCTTTTTATGCTTTTTTTCTGACAAGTTGCAATTCTATGGCTTTGGAAGCTTATAGGTGTCTGCAATTTAAGTTTTTTTTCTTACTTACCAAGATTACAATAATAAATATATCTATTTTTTAAAACATATCTGCTAAGATGATTTAATTTCTTTTAAATAATTAATTTAAAGATTAATTAAAAGTGAAATTAATATTTAATAAAATTAAAACTCGTTATTTTTAGAACCGAGATTGTCTTAAATCTCTTAAAACCTCTATACAGTAATATTTCATACACTAGATTTTGTACAAGTTAAAGTGCATACGAGTATTATTTTTGGATCATGTTTGATGGATGAATTAAGGTGGTATATTTGGTGAAACAAAATAATATTTTTAAGAAAATTATATCGTCTACCTTATTATGGAGGTTTAAACTAAAACTAATTTCTCTTCTCTTAATTATTTTTGTCTTTCTTTTCAATAGAAGAATAAATTTACTTTTGGCCTATTTTTTCTGTGTTTAACAAAACATTATGTAGAGAAACTGGTTTTTAACTGTTTTTTTAGTGTTCACAGGGAATTAATAGAGTTTTGATATATTTGAACTCACAATTAATAGATATTTTCAATAGAAAATTTTTCTTTTTTATTTTCATACATGATTAATAGGTTTAGTTTCTCAAAATTGTGGTGACACAGCACAGTTTATAATAAATTTTGCTCTATCCAGGTATGACTGGAAGTCCCACCCAACTACCATTAGCAAACTTAAGAAAAGGATATGAAAAAAAAATGAACAAAGAGAAAGAAGAGATGATTATTTTGAGGATATATATTGCTAGTTTGTATTATTATTTATAAATAATATATAAGTGGGATACTGGGTAGTTCTGTTAATTTTCAAAACCTAAGCATGAATATATATGAATATATGAAGTTATGGAGATGAGAAAAAATAAAAAGAAAGAGATTAAGTGAGAATATACGTACCATTAGTCTGAAACTTGATGAACTTAAACTCATATGAACAGCAAAATGAAACAGAAACTTTTCTTTTCTTTTATCGAAATTGGTGTGTGAATATAAGAGGAGATCTTGTTCGGTGGAACAAGCTAGAACTCTGAGTTCTTTCTGAGAGAAAATTAATACAGAAACCAGCCAAGATTTAATAGAATTTTATAATCACCACTTTTCCTCTTTTTTTTCTCATTTTATCAATATAAAATTGAATAAATAGAATAATTTAGAATGGGGTCCTAATAATAAATCAAGAGGATGATGTTCATAAGAAAAATGATCATTTAATACATGGACATGGACTCTACTAGTTGGTTGTTGAAGATTAACTAATTGAATTTACTAAGCATTCAATTGGATACACTTCTTACTGTGCATAAGAACAGAATGAAAATAAAAATAACAACAATTATTAATCGAAAATTTTATTAGACAAATTTATTGATTAAAAATAAAAATAACTTATAAGATATGAATAAATGTATTTTTTTATAAATTAAATTTCATTAAATTAAGTTATATTTAAAATCTAGTTGATATCATATATCAACATTATTTAGAAATACAGATAGTTTATAGCATATAAATAAATAAAACTCTCCTCTTTGAAAATATTTAATTTTAAATTATTCTAAAAAAAAAATAGCATGGAATCAGCTTGCAGGAGATATATGACTCTCAAATCAATGAAAGAAAATCTAAATATTGCCATAAATAAAGTAGGTAAGGGTAATACAATTTCACAATAGAAAAGAGATTTTTATTTATGGCTTGAAATTATTTTTTTTTCCTCTTTATTCTTTTAGTTCATATTTGATCTAACTCAGAAAAAAAAGTTATTTTTTTTTAAAAGTAGTGGTTTAGTGATAAATTTTGTTTGAGGGATCCGAATTTTAAGACAAATTTTCTTTCGGAATAAGAGTATGATAAAAGTTTGTCTTCTAAAATATATATGAGAAAAATTTTAAAAAATATTTGTAATTTAAAATATTTATAATAAGATCAAATATCAAAACACTTTGAATCTTATAATGTTTCATTAAAAAACAATTTAAAGAACATACATAGTTAAAAAGTAATTTAAAATATTAAATAAATTATAATTTTATTTAATTACAAATAATTTGTTTCTATTTTAATTTTCAAATTATTTTGGGATCAAATGTTTTTGGGTTCTTTTTTAAGATTTTTAAATATTTTAAACATTTGTACTTATATATTGGAACACTAATTAAGTATAAATACTTTTGAGTCATAATACATGCATTTGCATTTTTTAGAGATGATTTTTTTGTTCTTGTTTTAGAATTTTCATTCTTATCAAATACTAACATCTTTGTGACCAATCTTCACTTAATTTATCAATATGTTAGATTATGACGTCATATTTCTGTCTTATTATTATTTTCTTATTTTTTTTATTGTGTCTGTTGAGCATTCAAATTGAAAAATTTTTTATGAACACGGTCATATCATTTAGCCATCTAAATTATGGTATTAATGAAAAATGTTAATTTCCATGTTGCATCAAATTTATTTATTTGAAGAAAATAATATTTTGCACCTAAAATTTTCTAGAACAACTATTTGATTTTTTTTAATAATAAAATATTATATTTAGATTATGATGATAAATATAAATAAAATTTTAAAATGAAATAATCAAATACATTGTTGGTGAATTCTATAAAATATAATGTTTAAGATAGCATATTTCTTTTGATTAAATTATATAGTGATGATGATGGTTCTAATATCGGCTTTCACCTAGAAGTATGTTCTTTCGTGACAACAAATTGAAGTAGCTAAGCATTGGTTTAGAATGTGTTTTTAACATTTAATATTTTTTATTTGAAAGTCTTAATTTAAACATTTAGACTAAAATTCTAGATTTTGAAAAGATTAAGAAAATCAAATACGTCTTTTTTTTAAAATAGAATGATAAAAATTTTAGATTAATAAAATATAAAAAATAAAGATTGTATTAACCTTTGAATTAGGTTATATTTTTACAAGTTATTTCATAAAAACGTATAAGAAGTTTTTTTTTTTTTTAAAGAAAAATGAAATTAGCTTCGCATTAGCTAAAAATGAAATTTTAGAAAAACAACATGAAAACATTTACAATTTAAAATTCTTAATAAAAACCTTATATTATATTGGTCCAATAAAATTCTTACAAATTTATATTTAAACTAATTTCAGTAAGTGATGTTATGTGGTAAAGTTTGTTAAAGAAACCTGATTGATTTTGTAATCCATACTTTGTCCATAGAAGGTTTAGAACACGTGGAACTTATTAGTATGGGAAATAGAAGCTACGTGGAACTTTCTTCAATCGCCCATTTTGAATATGGAAAAAGTTTTTTTTTTTTTTCAAACATTACCATATTTTTACAATTTTTTTTAATAACTTCTTGAAAACAAATTATATATTATTATTTTATTAGACGGACCAATATTATCATATAAATAGTTATAAAAAGTTATTAAAGATATATATATATATATATTTTTAATAGCTTTTTTATAAAAATAGTTTATGATTAATTCTTTTCAAATAATTTTTTAAAATAAATTCATACAAGTCAATAAAATAATAATAATTGGTGTAAGTGGTTAAAAAAAAGTTATTAAGATATCAGTATCTTTCAAATATTTCACATTAGTTCCTCACCTTCATTCATTGTGAAAGTTGCATATTCACGTGCCATGCATGTGCCTTCATCTTCTACTCTTCTTCTCTCCGATTTCCAACACTAATCTCATCACACGGACTTTATTCTTTCAATTATTTTTCTTCTTTCTGTGCCATTGTTGATTTCATGGCAAGAATTCAAAAGCAGTGTCTGCTTCACTTAATGCTTTTCATAACAACCATGGATAGATGACTTTCAAAGTATCAAACCACCTTGTTTTAAAACACAGATGCAAATGATGCAATACGACGTTGTTTCTCGGAAAAGGTGGTAAAAGTTTTGAAACATATAGAAAATGTTTACAAGGAGATGATAGGAGCATTTGGGACCGAACTTTTAATTGGTGAACAGTTCCAACCCTTTTCTTTGTTGTATGACACCGTAAAGTGTTTAGGAACCCATTTTTCTCCCTTTGATTCTCTTTCTCTTCGAAGCTCCCTCTGTCTTTCTTCTATTATTTTCTTTGCTTCTTTTGCTTTTTCCCACTTTTTGCTTAAGATGGCTTCGCTCAACTCACTCCAAACATGAGCCGTTTCTGTTGGCCACACACTCTGCATATACAACACAATCTCATAATAATAAAACTATTCCACATGAAAATTTTTAAAAAAATGATATTTTCTTACATATGCGTGATACATGTTGGAATAAAATTAAATTTGGGTTTGTTTCTGATTTTGTTTGAATTTTTTCTTTTTTGTTGTGGTTGGGTTCGGGTTCTTTAGTTGTAGTGTATATGTTTAACGTAGAACAAGATGTATATAAGTTGGAGTTGAATGATGTGAAGGACGAAGCCATGGTGTGTGACATTTCCATTTCCATTTTCACTTTCTAATAATAAGAAGTATTCTGTTTCATTTGTAGATGATTTTTCTTGGCAGAGCTTCAACTACATCCAAAAAGAGGTGAAGAAAGAAGGCGTTAAAGCTAAAAACGGTGTCCATACGGGCATGCTCAAGAACAAAGAGATGTGATGATCGTCACCCGTTCATGATCAAATCTTTAGGGGAAGCCGAGCTGGTCAAAGAGTTTAAGAAGGTAATAAAAAAGAAATTCAAGATGATTGATGTGGGTGTCATGAAGTATTTTCTGGTTTGGTGGTTGTCCAAAGCATGAAAGACACACAAGCAGGTATCGTAGTTTAATCGAAAGTATGAGGTATTTGACAAACACAAGAACAAATTTAATACTATTTGTAGAGATCACAAGTTAGTTTAAATGAATATTAAAGTATCTGAAAGGAACAATATTAAGATAGGTTTTAATAATGAGTCTGATACCATATTAGAAAGTGGGTTTAAGTCTAACTCAACCTCACAAAACCAACTTGTAATGTAAGGTGAGGATTGCACCTCACTTATATATTATAAATTGACTTATATATTATAAATTGACTTTATCTCTAGTTGATGTGGGACTTCTAACATTAATTTCATTTTATAAAAAAATAAGTAAAGAAAGAAAGTGTGAAGCTCAAGCCACTAATATGTTCACAAAGTTCTAGGAGTACAAGAAGTTGATCAGGATAAAAGATAAAAAAATTTAAGTTTAAAGAAGATTTTTGTTAGAATATACTTAAATTTAGATTTTATTTGTAATTTCTTTTTGTAGTTTCATTTTTTTGTTGTTGGATTTGGGTTCTGGTTTTTTCATTTTTATTATGAATAATGGTATTTTGACAACATATTTTTAACATTTTAATATCATTAAAATATTATTATCTGATGGTTTCAAAATTATTCCATAATCAATAATAATAATAATCATAAACATCAATATAAATCAATCACGTAATAATACGCAAATGATATTAAAATATTTAAAAAAAATGTTTATCAAAATATTATTATCCTTTTATTATACTCAGCCAGCAAGATATTTATATCTGATTGTCGTATTATATATATATTACTTCGTGAGCTAAGACAAGGAAGTGAAATAAATATATATGTTATTTATTACCTCTGGATCCTTGACGATAGGAGCTTGGAGTCCTGATATAACTTGTTTTGCATCATAGATCACTCTTACCTGTGCAGTGTCTGTATTCTTCACTGTTACAGTACTGCAATAACGCATTTATGGGAATGGTTGGATTAGCGACACATCACAAAAAGTAGGTACGTAGGTTTTGATTTCTAATCACATACAGATAATTAGTTAATAAAACTTCAGAGTGGGATACCTACCTTTCCCAATGACCTTCAATTTTATACAGAATTTTCTTAGATAATGAATCAAAGATTTTCCCTTTAACCAGTCTCTGATTTGAACCAAACCCAAAGAAAGATTGGCTAACGTAGCTTAATTCTGCCACGAGGCCTGTTTCTATGCACCGGATAGTGACATTGCCAATCCAATCAACTCCAGGTACTGGGAAAATTCTGATAAGGAGGTTAGGAGAATTCATTTCATAGGTCTCTCCATGATTGTGGAGCTTCAACTGTCGTATGCCATGCACATGAACTTCTACTGAAGTACCTGCATGATTGAATTCAAAGTTTTTAGTCATTGCAAAATTTAAGAAAGACAAAGACTTCCAATTATTATGGAAATTGGCATTTATTTTACAAAAGAACATATATTACCAGTGAATTTTGGAGCAGTAGAGTTGCACCATATAATTTCTATCTTCTCCTTATAATCAGTTGCATGGAGAGCAGACACGGGAGGGTGATGTGAAACCTGAAAACAAAACACGTGTGTATATGGAGATTTGTTGCCACAGGGTGATCAAGATAATAAGGTGGTGGGAATGATAAAACACAGTGAGTATATATATATATATATATATATATATATATATATATATATATATATATATATATATATATATATATATATTACCTGTTCCAGTAAGACATTGAGGGTTCCTTTGGAAACATGGTGAGTCTCACCAAGAGTGGGATTGTAGGGTGCAACACCAACCCAAAAGGGGCGCACAGTAGAAATGGTCCATGCTACAACATTTATGAGTCTATCCAATGGTGTGTTGCCATTGTTAATGTTGCTTAGGATGTCTAATGCTGTGGAATATACGGACTCTGCATAGCACTGAAGTTCTGACTTGGGCATGTTGAACTCAGGTGGAAGCTGCACCGATCAAGTACAATAATCGGAAATCTATATTACTTCTCAAACATGTACTATCTAATATACTATTTACAACTTTCCATTACATCATTAATTAGATTTCAAATTAAAAAGCTTCTCTATAATGAGTTATATTGAACTAATAAGGATCTTGGCCAAGCAATCTAAACAATCCATTATGGGAAGAAACTATATGCCTGGATAATGTTCATTGTGCAATCCTAATCTCAATCAATCTTCATTTAACAGTACAGAAAATGTTTTAGCTTCCCAAAAATGGCCAATAAAATAGAACTAACTTTTATGACATGACAGATATGAGAACTGATGAAACATATATTTTAAAACTTTTATTCAATCATTTCTGAAGGACTAGCCAAGTTTGACCAGATGTACAAATTAAGGACATGTTTCTCTCTCTCTCTATATATATATATATATGTATTTATATAAAAAATGATGTAGGTAGCTTACCTTGAAGCAAGAGACATCGGATCCTGGGCGGACATTCTTAAAGAGACTAAGTATGCGGCGCAAAATGTTTGGAGCTTTAGGATTTGTTTCCTCATCTGATTGCCTCTCCAATGAGAATGGCCTGGTGAGGACTATTTTTTTCTCCTACAACACAACAGAAACAAACATGCCCAGAAAACAAAACGTGACACACTATAATTTGTGAATGAGAGAAATAAATATGTGTACTTACTTACCATGTATATGTATGTTTGTATCTGCAACTACTTGTCTTTCAGAACTCAGAAGCTAGCTAAGCTGAAGCTGAATATATATGTTGGTTGAAATAGTGGTAGCTAGCTTATTTATATCATACGTACACTCTCTGGAAAACCCTTAATTTGTCCTCTCCTCCACGCTACCTACTGCTTATTAATTCCTCACCACCATTCTCTGCAAAAATATTTCACAATTTAGTTCTTAAGTATCTAAATATTGCAATTTATTCATTAAATTACTTCTTAAACTTTATAACCTAATATCAAATTAATATTTCACATACACTTTAGTAGTAATAACATTGTCTCACAAAATTTAACAGTAAAATGTTGAATAATCATCGATTTATAATCATGAACAAGACAATTGAATTTGTCAATCGCTTTAACAATTTGTCGGTGTTATATATGTACTTCATCCGTTTCTTTTTTTGTCTTTTAGTGCTATTTTACAGGAAATAATAAATATAATAAAAAAATTATTTTAATAAAACAATTGTATAGTTTTTCTATTTTACTTTTTTTTCTCTATTTTATATATATGTGTAAACTATTTAAAACTATAAATGATGAAGATATATACTAGAAAGAAAAATAAATATGGTTATCAAAATTAAAAAAAAAAAAACAGATAAAAAGAATAATGACTCTTGCTAAGGTCGGTTTTTTTATATTAATTAAAAATTAATGAAACTGGAAATTAACACTTTATACAAGTTATCAAACCTTTTTACTAATAGTAGTAGATATTTTAGTGAAAATCCTGGACTTTGAAAGCTATTATATACTTAACCCATCTAAAACAAATAATTGATTTCGATGTTGTTGAAGAAAAATAAATAAAACATAACGTTTTCAATCGTGTTCACATGTTGCAACATGGATTGACAGAGAGCGAGCACGTTTAACATGTCTCAAGCTATGGTTTCCACTCCCGTCTTTTTCGTTTTGTCTCTGCATCGTGTATCTTTCTTGTCCTTCCATTTTTTTTTTTTTGGTTGGATATTTATGTCAACACATTTACATTTCTGTGAAATTTTTAATATTAAAATAATTGATGATACAAAAGTACTGAATTTTAAAATGAATATTACTAATAACAATAAATAAATTAGGGAGCTATAATAGGGGCAGCAGGGACCCATTTATGAATGGGTGAACAGTTCCATTCTCTCGTGTCTTTGCTGTAGGACACCCTAAAATTCTTAGGAACCCAACTTTCTCCTTTCATACCTCTTTCTCTCACCATCTTCTTCTCTCTTTCTTCCACACCTTCCTTTTCTTCTCTTGCTTTCTCCCATTCATTCCTCATTATGGCTTCACTCAACTCACCCCAAACAACAGCTGATTCACTTGTCAACACATCCTGCATGTGACAATCACGACAACAACAAAACCTTTTGATGGTCAAATTATCTAAAAGCAAGTAAAATTACAATTAGTAAACTCTACTGATAGTATATTAATTCATGCTGCCAATTGCTGGTCGTTTCTGTAAAGTACCAAACTTATAACATATGATTAATTGTTAGTGTTAACTATACCCATCTGAATTTTAACTTTGCACAATGACAGAGATTATGAATGTACATCTGTATCTGCTTGGGTATGCAGAAGTCTTTCCTACAGTACATGTGTTTGAAAAGGGACGTGTGCTCTGAATTACAGTGTAATATTTTCTCCCAACCAAACCAATGTCAACACGTCGATACAATTAAATGATTGATGTGATATGTTAACAAAATTATACTTCTATAAAAAAAATCAAAATAAGATAAGAACAAGATATTGTTAATGATTATTGATTGCTGTAGGACTCACTAAAACTGAAGCACATAGTGATGTTGTGCGAGGAGGTGCTCTACCGTATTTAATTGTTTTTTATGTGTTGCTATCATTTGAGTTTCTTTTTCATTGTCATAGGGAAAAAAGAGCCACAATTTATGACTTCTTTTTTAAGTTTCAAAAGGATAAACTGATGAGGACATACAAAAGAATACTGTTGGACTGTAAAATTAACCAACTATTCAAAACTTAGAATCAAATTACAACCATAATTACTTTTAAATTTTGACAATCTAATAGTTAAATTAAAAGTTTTTATCAAATAAGTAAGCCTGCAGGTTTTTATAATTATTTGATAGTCATCAAATAAAATCACCTTGATATAAAACAAAGTTGATATCTTTATTGTATGATCATCTGGTCAACCACAAGTTGATGGACAATTACCAAGTTTGCGGTAATTACCAAGTCAGACAATAACTAACAGGCCAGACAGCAAGTCATCAACCCAGACGGTCAATTACCAAGCCGTCAGCAAATCAACTGATTACTAAACCGGACAATCTCAAACCACTACTTATAAATTTTGTGATGAATTTTTAATTAAGATTAGTCTAATTATGGTCCAAACATAACTAATCATACTTTAACCTTAAGTAAAAGGGTTTTGGATTTGATCTACTTTGTTTAGACGGTCTAGTCTGGTGATTGGCCATCCAAACTGTTTTCTGGCTGTCTAACTTGTTGATTTGCCACGAGCTTGGTAGTCTCGATTGATGTCCGATCTGTTAGTTAAACTGTCCGGATTGGTAATTGCCACTGACTTGGTAGTTGACCGTCCAGATTAATGACTTGTCATCTGGGTTGGTAGGTTTCACCGACTTGGTAATTGACTATCAGTCACTTTTGGATTAACTTGTTTCTTTTATACAATTTTACTTGTGTTTATATTCTATTGAAAAGAACAAATTTTTCTTCACTCTTAAAGGGGATGATTTATCTAAAGCACATTCTTCTAATTGCTAATCAGAAAAGGCTTATGCAGGCCATGCCTGGAATTGATAAATGTCAGGGATGTATAAATATAACTAACTAAAGTTCACAAGCAAATGGAGACAGAACAGAGGTTAATTACCTCTGCATTCTTTATGATAGGTGTTTTGAGGCCTGAAATGACTTCTTTTGCATCATATATCACCCTGACTTCTCCACTGGTTGTATCCTTCACTTGAACGGTCCTGCATAATTTAATTTCATAAGAAACGTGTCACCTATAATCATCATGTGTAGCATAATATCTTCAAAAAACCAAGACATGTTAAAGTATTATTTTTCTACACAAAAGTTAAAGAATTGTAGAAAAGAATTCTATGAAATAAATGAATTTTAAATCATAGAGATGGAAGAAAAATAAATGAATGTTGGAGGGACTATACACTTACTTATCCCAATGACCATCAACTTCGTAGAGAACTTTGAATAATGATGGGTCAAGGATCTTCCCTTTGATCAATTTGCGATTTCCCCCAAATCCTAAAAGCGAGTAACTTGATGTGTACGATATTTCAGCAACAAGACCTGTCTCAGGGCACCGTATATTAACATTGCCAACCCAGTCCATCCGAGGAACAGGAAGAATTCTAATTGAAAGGCGAGGACAATTCATTTCATATGTTTCCCCATGATTTAGGAGCTTCAGCATCCGTTTACCATGCACTTCTGTTTCAATGGATGTGCCTGCATATTTAGTTTGAAATACTCTCATGAATTTACAGAACATGGCTGCTGAATAAGGAGCTAGCATTTACTTCCAGAACAGGTTCACTAAAGTACTTGTTCAAGGTCATTGTTGACCAATATAAGCAATGTTTTGCGTGGATTCAACCATGGCATAAGTCAGAAGAACATGTAAAGATTCCACACCCAATTTGCCCATCTAGAGGAAGACTATAAATTGTACCAGTGACATCTGAATGAAATGCAGCACTTGATAGAATGCATGGTGGAACTACTTTTACCCCATGCTATGTTATAAATAAATGCATCTTTCCAATACTCGCAGCCATTTCATTAGTTAAAATTCAGCAGAAATGACGGAATGATGAGTGTGACTCAACAAATAAGAAGTGAAATTCCCACACATTTATGATTTGTAATAGAGTTTAAAAAATGTGAAGAGTGTACTGCGAACATATGTTCCTTTGTTAATTCTTTCTTATATCTCGTAATTGGTCTATGAATGAACCACAAAAATTAGCTGCATGCCGAAAACTGAAAGCTACGACAACCATTCTGGAAGTTCACTGTGAAGACCTTAATTAGGAATTGGAGAAGAATTGTATAGCAATGGTACATTTCAGTTTCTAAACTGTGTTAGTGTAGATTTGAGTTACTAATGATCCTAGAAAAAAAGGTGAAGGATACCACGAAATTTTGGAACAGGTTGCTGCCACCATATCATTTCAATGTTTTCCTTCTCATCTGTTGCATGGAGGGCAGACACAGGAGGGTTGACTGAAACCTGCAGACACAAGAAGGTGATAATGTTATTGTATTGTATCTAACACGTTGAATGAAGAGAGAGTCCAAATTTGAGCCTAATGTGACTATAGTGTTGAGGACAAATTGAGAAGCAACTAGTACCTGCTCCAGTAGGACATTGAGATAGCCCTTAGAAACATGGTGTGTCTCTCCAAGAATAGGATTATAAGGAGCCACACCAAAAGATGAAGGGCGTGTGGTAGATATGCTCCATGCTACCACAGATGTGAACCTGTCCACTGGACTCTGCTCACTGTTGCATTTGCTCAGCAAGTTGGAAGATGTGCAATACACTGATTCACCATAGCATTGGAGTTGAGATTTTGGCAAATTAAACACAGGCGGCAGCTGGACACAACACAAAATACATCAATCTATTAGACAGTCATCATTAATTTTTGCTAAAAGTTTAAGCTTTAAAATTGTATTCACAATTATAATTTTCAGTCTTTCTTATTGCACAACATTATAGGCAAATGTAATTAATTAATATAATCGATGTTTTAAGAAATGTGTCTAAATAGATTCATAGAATAGAATATGTCGAGCAATTAAAACTTGAGTAATCTCCTTGAAGCATTTTATGTAAATTGGGTAGGTCTAGATGAAGCTGAAAGTTAGTGTAAGAGAGAACTTGCCTGGAAGTTTGTGAGATCTGATCCTGGCCGCACGTTCTTGAGTAAACTTAACAAGCGACGTAGGAGATTGGGAGCTCTATAAAACGGTTCTGCGTCAGATTCGCCTTCTATTGAGAAGGGTTTGGTCAAAACAATTTTTTTAGCTTCCTTCCCTTTCGCAACCTCCATTTCCCACCTAACCTTAAACATTTACCATTCTCTGTGTATAGATTAAATTAAAAATACATTTAGAGTTATTTAAAAAAGATTAATAATTCAAAATATGAGCAAATAATGGTAACCTTTATAATTATTAACTACGATATTAAATTATTTTTAAAAACTGATAATAGAAGAGAGTTTCTTACATCATTCGTTCGTTGTCTTTTATTCTCTTTTTATTTTAATTTCTTCATTTTAAAAAACCTATAATTTTAGTTCAATCCTTTATTTTTATATTTTAATTAACTTCTTTAAGAATATCAAATAAATAACTTGTTTTTTCTACTTTTGAAAATTGTAACCAGAGTTGGTACCAAAAATAGTCTACAGTCTTGAGTGATGAGAGAACGAATACCAACCTTCTTTTTTTTTGTTCCTCGTTTCGTTTTCACGTGGCTTAAGGTGACATGACAGCAAGCGCATAGAATATTATAATAGCATTATGTTGCGTGATTAACCAAAATGTCTACACACAATGTAGTGTGCATTCATATGAATACCACTCATTTGAAACATTAAAACCACCCTTTGGAGGTGCCGGAAAACAGCCATAGGAAACCAACCTTATAAGAATCGAAACTCATTTCAATCTAAAACAGTTATCACAGTATGATATTGATCGGGTGCACACAGCACAAGCATGAGCAATCACACGTGGAAATAGTTGAGAAGCACAGGACATACCTTGCACGGTTGTGATTGAGTTTATCAAGAAGATGAAGAAGAAGCGGAGTTTGGCAATAGATTGGATGAAGTGAGATGTGAGAAAAACTACGTAAGAACTCAAACTTTTGCTTCTTTAATAATTTGATTGAATACGGAAACAAACTTTTTTGTTTGGGCCAATGATGGAAGTATTGAGAGTAAGGGTTTTCTTCTTGCACCTCCAATATTGTTTCCTGCATCCCCAAATTTTTTTAAATTCCTTAACTGACCTTAAATTATTTTTTTTTACTAGGATAAAAATAAATTTTTGTCCCTCTTCTTATATTTACCCCACCCACCAAGACTCATCCCTCACACTTTCTTCCTAACTCTAGCACTACACCTCCTTAACAACAGCAACTCCTTCTCAACTTTTTCTCATCCTTTACACCCTTTTACCCATTACTTTGACCTCTCTTCCATACACCCCATCTTCAAAAGCAAGCAAGATCATTTACTAAATTTATTATTCTTTTTATTATATATTAGAGATAATAATCGTGAAGATGGAAAATTTATAAATTTTTTGTCAAACTAAATGTTCAAAATTATAGTAGAAATCGAAACAAATTTAAAAAATTAAAATTAATAAATTATGAAAAATATCAAATTTCAAAATTCGGTTAAAAAAATATTAAATTTAAAAATTGTAAATCTTATTAAACAACGTATTAAATTTTAAAATTTGAATGACACTACCTAATAGATTTCAAAATCTATTTCAAATGTATACCAGATCTTAAAATTCTATCAAAAAAGTTACTAAATTTCAAAATTATATATATATATATATATATATATATATATATATATATTAATTTTTTAAAACTTTTTTTTAATTATCTTTAATGGTTAATGATTTGGTTAGTTTATTTATTTATTTATTTTATGTGTTCTTGTTTTATTTATTATTTTTAAATTTAGTTAATTGTTAGGTGTATTGGTTTTAATATTTGTTTGAATTTATTTGTTATATAAATGACAAGAACATGAGGTTTTTCTACATATTAAATTGAGAGTTTTACATAAGGTGAAACTAGAAGGAGACTATGACATTTCATAGGAGGGATCATGATGGTAAAGTTGAAAAAATCACAATATTGGTTGGTTTTGAAGTTGACGAGCATCAGGATGATGTTATTGAGCACGACAAGATGTTGTTCACTAAGATGATGAAGTGGTTAGATATCGAGGAGGTCCACACAAAACTTTTTTGTCAACAAGTTGTGTTGATCATGTTGTATATGCATTATGGAAAGGTTAGTTTAGTAATTTTTTAGGTTTTGATAATTGATGACTTGTTTAAATTTTTATATGCAATTATTATTGTAGGATCGATGGGAGATAAACTTGGTCTCTCATGGAAAAAAAATTAAATAAATTTAGAGAATGTCATATATACAAAATATTATGTGTTAAATTATGGTTTAATGCCTTTATGCAATAATTTGTGTGATTCTACCGATAAGGAATTGACATTGGCGTTCGTTGAGAGACGACATAGAGAGACAAATAGTTTCTATGTCCATGTTGGTGAGATGACTGTCACACTAAATGAGTGTCCACATTGTTACATTTATATATAGTGGGACAATTTTGTCTGAATAAACTCTTAGACTTTGAAGCGACTTTGAAAACTCTCATGGATCTTTTAGGCATAAACCACACGAGGGCTACATCTGAGCTCAAGCAATATCATGGTCTCCACGTAAAATTGAGTTTATTGAGAGACATATATAACAACAATTGTCTTTAAAGATTTGCACTCATGTGGGGTATATGTGTGGGGAGTTGTTACACTTACCCACTTATACGAGTAACTTGGAAATGCTAACTTTGCAAAGATAGAGCAATTAGCTATATATGATCTTTCACAAATACACATATATCTTGCACTTTGATTTTCTTTATTATTTCATTATCGAAATACATTTTTACTTTTTTGTAGAGTTTGATATATGAACACTTCCCTAGGATGGAAAAGAAGTAACTGCTAGCAAGTTATGATGAGGCTAGACCTTGGGCTACACGTTTTTTGACAGGAAGGCAGATTTTCAACCTACACAAGGTTAGGCCATAATTAGATGCTTTGATATATGATTTGGTGATTTGAGCCCTATATATGGATCACATTGATTAGGAAATGTGTTCTTTGACTTCATTAGGGTGAGTGAGATTGCACACGGTCATTTGTTCGAACGTGTGTTAAGGCAATTTGGGTATTAGAAGCTTATCTCACACTTGCCAAATGATGTTACAAAAAGACTTGGCAACTATTGATAGTTGTTAGTTACACTTCACCGAGCATATGTTGGTTAATGTCACAACAACCTCCTCTCCATCTGCTTGTGTTTAGGGACACCTTTCGTTGTTCAAAATATTATCTCATCCTTATGTTATTCGTGTTGTTTAGGACGATTGACTGAGTCTCGTACCTTGACTTCATCGACATCTCTTATATGACATTCTAATGAGAAAGAGGCTAGAGTCAGGATCCAGTTTATTGGTGTGTAACCAAACAATGTTTATATATTTATGTTATGAAACGACGTTAATAAATTTGTCGTTGTTGTTATTCCAGGGTACTATCAAACACATTGTGGCCATTTTATAGAGAATTAGTGATTGTCATAATATAAGTAAAAAAACTAGGACCAAACTAACAACACATTGCAGATAACTCGTGAGGCGTTTGAAGAACATGACCTCAACAATACAGAAGGTCGTGATAGACATTCATCTACATTTAGCTAGGAGTGTGCTTATTTAATGATATTTTGACATATGTTTATCAGCATCTCCGTTTAAAGACTATTATGTTTAATTAAATGTGTAAAATTAATTTAATTTTTTTTAAATATTTGTTTTCTCCAAAAGATCAAATAAAACATTCAAATATGATATAATAAAGAAAAATATTTTTTAATATTATTTTGGTGTGACAAAACTTATTTTATGTATTCTCAAAAATTAACATTTTTTTACATAATTTTTTTAAAATTATTTGAGAAAATTAACATTTATTATTTTAAAATTTTTAATATTTTTTGATAAAAAATTTCTTATCAAACAAATATTTTTTAGATATGATAATTATTAATTATTTTTAAAAAAAATATAATTATCAAATAAGTCAAAGACTTAATATGATACAAATTTATAAAAAAAGATTGAATTATCAAATAAATCTGTGGTTTGGCATAATAATTATTAATTTTTAAAAATATAATTATCAAGTAAGTCTAAAAATTAACTAAATAAAAATTTACAAAATAAAAATTTTAATTATCTATTAAATTCTAGACATGAGACTTAACATAATTAATAATGATAAAAAAATCCTCTAATTTTAATATTAAACTTTGTAATTTGATTTTCACAACAATTAAAACATAAAAATGTGATTTGAAATTTAAAATATGCAACATAAGAAAACAAGAATATAAGATAAATATAGACATAAACACAAATAAAAGGTTAAAAAAGAAAAAGACAGAAATGCTCATTTCCAGCCCGACATTAAAAGAAAAAATTGTTATAAGTCTAACCCATATAACTAAAGGCCACGGGTGCAAACCTAACAGAAGAAGGGATTCAATCAAAGGAATGGAGAGATTGAATGGGTCAATCCCAAATTAATTTCTGATTTTAATTTTTCTATTATTATTATTATTACATATTATTATTATTATTATTATTATTATTATTATTATTATTATTTATTATTATTATATTTCTTATTTATTTATCTTATTCTGAAAATATTTTTTAAAAAAACTTTAGAAGCTCCATTCCTCGTCACAAACATCTTATCCTCCATTAATCTCATCAGCCATCACCAGCCATGGTCAACCTATTTTCGCGAACCAGTACCGTGAAAACCTTCATACCACCGTGAAAACCTTCACCATGAAAACCCTCGCGCCACCGCAAGAAGAAGCCAAATCGCACGAATCCAAATCGCGGCACAAAACGCGAACAACCAACAGCGTAACCAACGCACCTCCATCAACGAACCTGGCGTCTCCTCCATAGCAACCACCGTGACCAACTGCAGAGAAAAACCCCAAAAACACGAACCCTAAATCGCGCCTTCTATGGCCACTGGTTTACATTTTTCATTTGTGATTTCTGGTGTTAGATTGCAAATTTTCTCATTCTAATGGCTCTGTTTAACTCTTTTATTCTTATTTAAATGTTCATTGTATTCTGATGAACTCTGGACTATGAATTCTTACTTTCACAACTATAAATCATAAAAAGTTGTAACAGAAAGACAGAAGAAATACAGTAAAAGGTAAGCAATAATACACACCAAATTAGTTGAAAACAATGCTATTAATGAGATCAAACAAGTAAATAGATGAACCTGCTTTGATTCTTCCTTTTTCTTGCAGAAATATTCTTCTTTCTTTCTTTTTTTAAAATTTTCTTAGAACTTTAGCCTTTCTTTTCTCTGTTTTTGGAATGAATTTTTAAAAATCCTCCTCACGGTAAGCTTATATCATACTCCCCTTTTCGTTCCCTTGTGACCTGTTTTTATTATCATTGTTTTATCAAAATTTGTCATGCTTCTTATCTCCAAATAGCCAAAACGTGAAAAAAAACGTGCTGAGGGAAGAACAAAACACCACATCCCATTGTAACATGTGCCTAGAAAAAAAAGTGGGCCCGTGAAGCCCAAATAAAAAAAAAGAAATAATAAAAATAAAAGAATGGCCAAATAATTTTTAATTACTTTTTTATTTAATTACTCTCTCACTATCACAACAGTTGCAATCAAATTTCACGAATTCAAACTTTAAATGCATTTATATAGAAATTACAGTTAAAACATTGATAGTCCTGGACTATATAATTTTTGTGTTAAATTGATAATTATATCCATTATATCATATGAAATTTAAAAAACATACTTAAAACTTTATAAATTACACTTCATACTTAATGAGCCATTTAGTTTTTATTAATAACAGTACTCCTCTTTAATTAAGAATAATTACAAATTTCATATTATCTTCCTTTTTCTCCAATAGACCCTTCAACATCCTTTGAAGAAAATATAAAATAAAAAATATAAATGCATCTTAAAATAGTGAAAGAAGTAGGACAATTATTAAGATACCGTGGGAGAATTAAGAATTATTATTGTAATTAAATTTCTGTTCACAAATCTTTTCACATAAAATCTTGTCAAGAGCATGAAATTTATTTATACATGTGTTAAATAGAAACTTCAATTAGTTATCCAAATATTCCTTAAACTGTTGAACATATAGATTTGCTTGAGGAGTTGGAGTTGGAGTTGCTACTATTGTGTCACTGATTAAACCACTCAGAAGTCTATCATTAAAAACATGTTTTAGGATTCTAGGATTCAGCCACCTTAAATTGTTATTTTCAGCCACTGGTATGCATAGTAGTAAATAAAAGGAGAAAACGTACTATGTTAGGTGGAACATAATAATACTAAAAAAACAAAATGCAAGAAGTAAATAATCATGTCCTTTAACCAGGTCTACTAACAATCATATTGTATTCAAAGGAAGACGTAATTTGGTTTCAAACTATGACTACTGCTGAAATAAGAGCCAGGGACTTGAACTTGCGAACAGCTTTGGTAAAATTTACGCTGTGGCATTGATACTTTATGTTATAGTACTAATTATTTGATGTATTACACATGCAGTAAGCAAGATACTTTTGGGGAATGAGGCAGATACAGGGAAAAACTTGTGATGAAGCATTACAACAAATTACTAGACCATATAAGCAAAACTTTATGTGGAAGAAACTAGGAGTCACCCCCTACACCTGCTTACCTTTACATTACATTACACCTATTCATGATTTAATATTATATATATATATATATATATATATATATAATTTAGACGAATAAATGTAGCGCCATACCTTATTCCCCACAAGTTACAAAGAATAGTACAAGCAACACTGCTTTCCTTTGCTGACCAAACTAAGCTATGACATCTATCTTCGGTATCCATTGGCCAGAACAGGAATCCTCACCTTGTGCCCTCTGTTCCCTTTCATCAAAACCTCTCCAAAACTATAGGTTCCTCTCACTGACCGAACTGTCAGTGTCACTGAAAACTGTCGCGATGCACCTGCTTTGATAGTCATTGCCGGAGGGTTGACTTCAATGGCAACAGCCGGCTCCATTCTGGCCGTGATCACATAGGTTTCTTCTTCGGCGACATTTGTGACCGTGCGTGTGACAACTTGAGTTCTCACCAGATGGGAAATTGTGATAGAAGGGGTGTTTAAATTTGATGGCTTGCCCATGGTGGTGTTACATGGTGTGTGAGTGTAGTTCCTTATCTCATGAATGTCAATACCCGGTGTTGTGCACAAGAAGCCCAGATAGTCCTTGTATCCTGCAATATTGATTAAGCAAATTTCTTAGATATAATTGAAATACGCTGAGTAAAAGTTGTTTACACTGTTATCCAATCATGGACTGCTATTTAAGTCAAAATTGAGTTTTGTAATTATGACCTTTTTTTAATGTATTGTAATAATGACTTTCATATTTAAGGTGATTTTATATATCATAACCACTATCACTATGCTTTGGTTGTACCCGTTGTTTTAATACTAAAATTTATTTCAGCCTCCCAATATTTGAGTAAATAGACAACTGCAGAAATTCCCAGCTTTGGTTAAAGAAATTTAACAATCGATTTTAAGTAGAATTCTATCCATGTTATTTTTTTTTCTTCTTTTTATAGGGATTCTTTCAAGTAAACTTCTCTTGAACAACTGAACCAGCCAAAAAATGGCTTCAAGTTCATGGAGTTTTACCAGGATTAATCAAATACGTGTATACAAGTTAAACTTGCTGCTAAGACAAAGAAATAGTTATACTAGGGAAGAAGAAATCATACCTGCATCAAAGATGAGTCCAGGGTCCAAGGCAGCTGTTGGATCAACATGTCCACTCCCATAATCAAAAGGAGTAGCTTTGACCAGCTTCATAGCTTCTGATTCAGATGTTTGCTGGGCAAGAAGAGGATTCCCTGCTCTGTCTAGAGTTGTTGATGTTGTCATCAAGGCTGATTTAATGGCAGCAGGGCTCCAATGAGGATGCTTCTGCTTTATAAGAGCAGCTATTCCAGCTATATGTGGTGCAGACATGCTAGTTCCAGAGATCATGGCAAACCCCTCACCTGCACAAGAAAAAAAAAAAAACTGCTATCAATTATATGATATATAATATATTACCTAGTTTTTCTTCTAGTTTTGTCCTAGCCCTCCTTAATGCATTTATTCTTTTAATATGAGGAAATCAAACACATTTTCCCATAATTTAGAGCATCAATTAGTAGGAATTAAAATTATCCATAAGTAATCTCAAAACAAAGAGAAACCCTAAAAATCAGTATCTAATATTCCTATGTAGAGCATATTAGTTTGACAGGTTTTATTGTACAATGTACATGTTCTTTTCTTTTTACCAAGAGGCTCTCTTGTCCAGGCCATGGGGTTGAAATGTATAATTGTAGGTAGAAGTTTTCAAGCAACCACACAAAAAACACACTTTAGTCAAGTCATTACTTACCAACATAATTTGGCTCATCAGTTCCATTTGGACACCAAGCAGCCCAAATCAATGAACCAGGAGCTAATATATCTGGTTTGAGAAGATCTGCCTCTTGGAAACTGAAATCCTTTATATTTGGTCCTCGTGCAGAGAATAATGCCACCTGTGGTGCAGATTTATGCAGAATAGGCATTAAACCATCACCAATTTTACCTGTACCTTCAAACCTCTTTACCCGTCCAGTCCAATCTCTTGGTGTAGTGATATTATAATAATTTATAAGCTCCTGAAAAATAACAATTTGAAAGTACTAAATCACGTGATAAATAGTTCATACTTTATGATCGTAAACAAAAACAAATATTATTGATGAAAATGTAGAAAAATAAGATAAAAATCAGTGGTAACTGAGATGAGTACTAGACTGTGGAATAAATTATAGGCAAAGAGAAAATCAACTTAGCATTGAACTAAGTCTAAACCTACATAGATATACCAGTACAGATGAATTTGATTACCTTTGAATAGCTGGCATCTGTGACGAGAATCCCAGGAAGGCCGACAGGGACTGGATCAAATTTTGTTCCTGGGGAAACATTTTCAACACAAAGAACAAACCCAACTGCACCAAGGGCCTTTGCTGTTTCTGAGACTTTCTTGATTGATGCAGTGCCAACAACAAAATTGAAGGAATAACCACAGAGAAGAATATTTCCCTTTATCAAGTTCTTGTTTAAAAGTTCTGGTCTCTGGCAATCTGTGGGGCTGTACCTCATAACTGAAGAATCTAGCAACACATCATTTGCAGCAACCAATGTATATGTTTCGTTCAAATGTGTGGAAGCTGGAGAAGCCATTATGCATATTTTAGCAACATAGATTTGGTATTGAATATTTAAATTATACATGGGGATCAAAACAATAAATCAAATGTGAACATCGATATATCTGATTTGCCAATGCCATGTAAGCGTACATTTACGTAAAACTGGAGACGCCTTATTTCTTGATGAAGAACTCTCGAAATTTACTTTGCAACCTACGTTGCATTTATAGCTAAGCCCCAATACAACAAAACAAACCTAATGTATACAACTCTGCCACATTTCATGTTATAAAGTAAACAATAGATTTTAAACAATAACTTTATAAAATCGCAAACAATAACTTATTATATCCTTAGGAAGTACTCACTGCTTCAGCAGAAAACTAGTACATTAGGAACATATACATCCTTGGTCACCAAAAGATATGTTGAAAAGAAGCAGAACACCTGGCTATGTCAGTACAACTTACCTAGGCTATTAAATATTTTATATAGTATTTTAACTTAAATTGAAAAACAATTCACAAACCAAATAACAGAACATGTTTTGTTGCACGCAATTTTCATTAAGGGATGAGACTTGTCTCACTAAAATGCATCGAGCCATTTAAGGTGAAAGATAATCAGGAATCAACATATCTGATCTATACTTAATAAACCAAACTTCATTGAAGGAATACTAACATCCACATTTTCATTCTGACTACTACTCTAACTTAACAATTAAAGCTAGCTAGTAAATGCATTTTTCCAATTAAAGTAAAGCTGGGATGTGCCATACCTAAGTCCCAAGGAAGACATTTCTACACTTGGAAATAATTGATGTCACACACAGGAAAAAGCCAGGACAATTTTATCTTGTCCTTTCATTCTTTTATAGTGGTACTGAAGAAAACAAAGCTAAAGATAAAGTGAAGCAATAAAAGAAAAAAGATGAGATTTCTCGAAAAGGTGTTTTTTTTTTCAAATCCAGAAAGGTAAACTTATTTTTGCGTTCCCATCGACTAAAAAGGAAAATTTTCTTCTAAAATCGTTCATATTATACCTCACAAGTCTTGATAATCAATCCATACCATAACTCCTGATTCTCAATATCAATCCATCAAAAAAATAATAATAATCTGAAAAAACATAGTCAGAATTCAGAAAACTCACGTGACAACCCAATTCCAGCTAAGATTTTTCCATTTCCAAGCATCAAATGATTTTTATATCTACGATCATCAATTGCAGCTGCTACCGATGCTATCCATGGACTATATGAAACCATTGTCTTCGGAAAAGGACCACCATTTCCAGCAGCCTGTGCGACAAATACACCAGCTTTCACAGCTCCAAGAAGTGTAGCATCAAAAGGGTTCAAAAAGGTAGTTCTGGTGGCTGCTGGAGGACTGTTGGGTCCAACTGAAAGGCTGAGTATATCCACTCCGTCATATACAGCCTGTAGATATTCAAATTATGTAAATTATAATTTTTGACATAGAACACAAACAGTAAAAAACCAGATTGCTGGGACAAGATATTGAATTTTATATTGAATGTTGAGATTTACAGCAAAATAAAAAGTGCAGCTGCAAGTTGCAATAATATCCACTCGTAACCAATCTAGTGGGAGGTACGGACTATTTCATGAATTCTTAAGCCAATTTGTGTGTGTGTATAATCTTTTTGTTTACCTGATCAATTGCAGCAACTACATCTGCAACATACCCTCCAAACAGTCTATAAAGTGCCTTGTACACAGCAATCCTGAAAAAGATACACCAAATGTACAGTGCAACAGAAAGAACTGTAGTTTCTAATTTTAAAATAACCAAGGATATTATTGCTCCTCACCTAGCACGAGGTGCCATCCCACTGGCTCTCCCAAATTCATGTCCATGCATTCTCACAGGAATTCCATTATTTCCAGCTGCAATAGAGGCGGTATGACTTCCAGAAAAAAAAAAACAGAAAATAATTAAAAAAGGTTATCAAATCAATATGTATAGCTGTAAGCATGATGTTGTCAAAGAAAAAGAATGAAGAACTAATGTTACTTTCTTATGATTTGCTCATAAAAGGGATTGAAGAAAATGACACGTTTTGATATCTTTCAATCTTGTAGAAAAGGTACATAAGTAGAATTCCAAGGAAAGAAGTTAATAAATAAAAAAGGTGGCAGGGCCTAACCTTCCATGCCCATCACCATCTAGAGGAGACGCAAAGTCAATTATAGGGTTAAATGCCCCAGCAGCTATTGCAGCCTGAGCAAAATGTTGTGCTCCAACAATCTTGCCGTTGCAGTAACTTCTTTTAGTATCCGGATCAGCTTCACATTTTCCTCTATATTTTGGAACAGGCCCATATGGCTCAGCATTATGAGTTGCAAAACTTGGGTGATGAGGATAGATCCCTGAGTCCACAAATCCAATGACAATGTCTTCTCCAGCCCTATCAAAGCCCCCTCCAGTTGGCCAAACCCCAGTTGGAAGCCCTAAAAATTGTGGGGTATGTGTTGTATGTTTCCTCACTTTCCAGTCCCTCTCAACAGATTTCACTCCCGGAGCACGTCTCAGAGTTTCTGCCTACTAATATAAAGGGATAACATATCGAAATTAGAGTAAGGAAATGAATCCAAAATATGCTATTCAGCTGGATAAAGAATAATAAAAGGATAAAAGAAGACTTCACCTGTTCCGGTGAAATATGAACAGCAAACCCATTTATAAGATGTCGATAGCTATAGAGTTTCTGGTATGTCCCTTCCTCAAACAGCAAACCAAGCAGCATGTCATGTTTTTTCTCAAGATGGCGAGCATATGAAGTAACCAATTCACTGGAAGAAGTTTTAAGTAGTATAAAAGGTCAGCAACCTGATATGAATGAATGAAACACAACCACACGATCCAACATCCATTTCTTGGTTCATTACATACTAGAGGAGAAAAATAACAGCCAATTTTTTTTTTTTTGGGTAAAATGAAAGTTACTGCTCAAAACAGAGTGGGGTGGTGATCATTGCATTATTCCTCAAAAACGAGAGAAAAAAAGGCACCATCTATGAACAAATTGTTCGCAATCACACGTTAGGCTACACCAGAAAGATAAATTTCTCTACTTCTCAAATAATTCAGGTTTCCAAGAAAAACTTCATATGAGCAATAGTTTAACAGTTAAACCATTTACTTTACTGTTCATACTTCTTAAGAGGGTCAAAACTAAATTTATTCATGAAGAAATTTAAATTAGACTCTTAAAAAATCTATTGACAGTCTCACCTCGGCTAAGAACAAGTCCAGGCTCAAAAGGATATTTTATTGAAGAAAGAAACAGGTCAAAGGAACGCCTCTAACTAGTAATTACAAAGAAGAGCAGAGAGGAATGTATACAAGTACCTTTCGGTATCAATCTTCTCATCAGATTCCACTGCAGTAGCTTCAAACCCACTAATACCTCCAGTGTAACTTATGATAGGCTCACCTTCAACAGTTACTATGTAAATCTCAGCATCCCCAGAAACCAGAAGTGCAGATACAACAACCAACACACACCCAAACTCCAACAATCTCATTTTAACCAACCAATCCCAACTCCAGTAGCTTACAAGATCTGTGTCAAGTCCGGTCAATGCCAACCAGCTAAACAAAATGGTAACTAAAAAAATACTAAATAGAAATCACAAGCTGCAAATTTGGGCTCAAAGCAACAAACTTTACCAATGACCACTCACTCTGATCAAAGTAGCCAGCAGTTTTTCACTCACATAAACTGGAAGCAGAGAAAGAAAAAAACAAGTTGGTGAAATCAAACAAAATAAGAATGAGAATGAAGAGTAATGAAGAAGAGGAAGCAAAGAATCATTGTGAAGGTGAAAAGCAGAAGAAGATGGAATCAAAGAGAAAAGTGAAAGGCCATGGTTTGCACACCTACTTGACTTGATTCACATACACGTCAATAATGTACTCACTCATTCATTTACATTGCGGTGATCAATGATCTAACGGTCAGTATTGAACCTGAAAGCCATGGAAGAAGAAGAAGAAGGTGGTGAGTGAAGAGTGAGTGTTAGGGTTTGGTTTATTTGTTTAATTGAATGTCAATGGAGTGAAGTAAGAGCATCATGGCTGATCTTGAATCTTGATGCAAGGAAGTAATATTAATATTGATGTTAGTATTATTAACAATTAGCTTTCATTGTTTATCATTATTATTGGAATCATTTTGTTTTTGTTGCTCTGATTTTAATGAATTTAATAAAATAAAAAAACAATGTGAGTGTGAGTGTTTTTATTTTTTTACTTTTAAGAAAATTGTTCGCAAATTAATAGTATTAAATAAAAGGTGGGAAAGGGGACATTCGCGCGCAGGCTGTCGGAGGCAGTTGAGGTGAAAGGACGATATTGCCCTTCACGTTTGGTGGCGTTTACGCGTGTCCGAAATCACAGGGATGGGAAAAGGGGTGCAGACTCATTATCACTTCTATTATTATTATCATTGTTATTATTGAAATTTTGCATTTCTATTATTACACTCACGTACGTACCCATTTATTAAGTATGGAATTATTGTATTGTGTTAGAATGGAAAATTGAGTACAATTTTTTTTTTTTTTGTTAATTTTATCTGTCTTTTTTTAAAGGATGGAGTGAGTAAGCATGGTATTTAATAATTGCCACGTATATTCATCAAAGAGAAAAAAATATTATATAATTAATCTTATAATTTTCTCAACTCCATTCACATGTTTTCTAAGTTTTGAGTGCATATTAAAATAAGATTGACTACATCTTGACGTTAATTACCTAAATCATTGGCAAAATCTAAATAAAATTAGCAAAATTAAAATTTGTACTAAAATTATTTTTTAATTGTACTGAAATAAAATATGCCAATGTTTGTTGTATTAAATCAATTATTTACTCAAAATAATATAAATGATTGTTGTTTGTGAATTACACATCAATTCACCTCTAATTTAACTCTGAGTTATTTAACTCTCGTGCAGATTAAGCCGATTATATTTATTAGGTTGATTCACTTTAAAAAATATATATATGTTCAGCTTAACTTTACTAAAATTCGTCAGAAGCCATGTTGATTATCAGTTTAAACTCATTTTGAGATTTATTAACCATATTTTATTATTTGTTTGATTGGTGTTTGACATTTTTATTGTTTGTGGTGTCATTAACATCAATCTTATTCTTTATCATTAATTTTGAAAGACATTTTTCAAATGTTAAGTATAATTATTTTTTGTTAAGTCAATTGGAATTTTTTTTTTCTATTGACATCGATTAAAAAGAAAAGACAACTAACAACACTGTAAAATTAATCTCAGCTGATATCACTCTTATTAATTGTAATTATCATCAAGTTAAAGCAATCTCAGTCAACATAAATAGAAAAAAGAAATACACTAATATCAATTGAAAAAATATTAACTAACTAAAAATTAACATTAAAAAAACGATTAAAATATATCATCAAAGTTAACATTTTTTATTGTCAACAAATTAGTTAACATTTAAATATTTATTATATTTAATAATAATAATTAAAATTCAATAAATTTGTACTGATTAATTTAAATAAAATGTTTAAAATAATTAATTAAAACAATAGTAATTCAAATTTAATATATTTTAATATTTTACAAATTAAAAATTCTTAATCTAAATATAAAGTTAACATCAAAATATTAAATTATAAATAAATTTATATAAAAAATGTGATATTATTTTTCGTTTAAAATAGTTGCAGATTTTTTTCCTCGTATTAATTTGTTTTTCTGCCCGTATAAAATTCAATCCCATATTAATTTCAAGTCCTGTCATTAATATTCATATTTTTTTTTCTTACTTTGAAATGTTTAATGTTGTAGTGTGTATACAGAGATTAAAATCATCAAGAAAAACAGATATATAAAAGTGGTTTTTTTTTCTCCACTTTAATAATTAAACTTTTTCAAGAATTTAACATCGAATCCCAATGAGATTTATTCTGTCTAACTAAAAGCATTATTTTTTTTATCTTGATATTGTTGCTTTTAGTGTTAGTTTATTATAATAATCTTACTTTAATTAGTCATTAGTCTTACTCCTGGTCATCTCATCTGACTTCATCATTTCATTAGCGCGTACATGAATTCCCTTTAAATCGATGACAAACATTAATTAATAAAGATAAGTTCCTAACTCCAAATCGTAGCAACTTAATAAATAAATTGGGAATTTTAATTTTGAGATACTATAATATGATTTTGATTACGTTGGTGACTTTTGGAATTAAACAATGAGGAGTGTAATGATGGTGTATATATTATCTAACTTTGTGCATGTGAACGATTCATGAATGTTTATTATTTAATAATGTAGAGAGTTAAAAGGAGAGTTTAGGTGAGTGGACTGAAATAAAACTTTAATCATGAATAATGGAAAAATATACCAACAATTCAATGAGATATAAGAAAAATGAAAGTTTAATAGGTTTAAAAGTGCATGTATTTGGGGTTTGTTTCAATTGGATCCTCTAATTTTGAAAGTGATCAATTAGGTATTTAATTTTGTCAATTTAAATCAATAAAAGTCTTTCTGTTAAATGCAGTTAATGTCGTGAAGTTTTTGAACATGTGACACGCTAACGCTTTCATGTTGCATTTAACGAAAAGACTTTTATTGATTTAAATTGACAAAATTAGAAATCTAATTAATCACTTCAAAAATTGGAAGACCTAATTAAAACAAATCTTGAAATATAGGAACATCCGAACCTATTAAACAAAAAATGAATGAAAGAAGGAAAAATGAGAAAAAAAAAAATGACATGGTGTATATAGTGAGGAAAAGGCGAAACTTTTTGGAAGCAACGAGGATGGTGACATATGGAACAGTTGCTAAGTGTCATCTTGCCTTGTCATGCACATGTATCTCGTTTATATCTGCTATGCTTTTCATTTTTTTTTTCTGTCTTCTTCTCGCTGGTATGTTTACATTTTTAAGAAAAGATATAAAATATTCTTGTTATATAAATTTTAGATCGTAAAAGTCAATATTGGAGGATATGGAAAGATTGATTATTTTCAAACTAATAAAAACATAAAAGATGTGAAATGTTAGATGAGAGATTAAATGTGTCCTCATTAAACGATACTTATTCAGAATTTGACAAATTTTTAAAATTCTGAAAATTGACAATAAATTATGAAAAGTCTGAAAGCCATGTCATTCTGGTATGACGAAAACACTTTTCCAATAAATTATTTGTGTGAAAAAACTATAACATAGGTAAAGGGGTTAATCGAAGTTTTAATTAATGGTAATGCATAAATAATTGAAATATAAGTTTATTTGAATGAGTTTTAAGCAATGCAAAAGAAGAGACATAAAAGATGAGGGTTGGTTTGTGAGGTGCACATGTGGAGAGACCCACTAGCCTTGTCTGGATGCTCATACACCACATGTGACCAAACATGCCCTTACTGATAAGAGATAAAACGAAAGTGATGAATTGGTGTAATCTTATATATTGATTAACGTCTAGTCAAAGATCACAAAACCACAGTCACAATGTCCTTATCATTGCAATGCAATCAGTACAAATACACACACACCCCCTAATATGTGTTACTATTTATAGGCATCACTACCTCATCATAACTTGCTTTATTACCCCATCTTTAACACAATCAATGAATGCCCACCATTCTCTATATGGAAAGAATAAAAATCCAAAATCATTACATGGATCTATTTAATTTCACACATCATCGTCTAATAAACATAATATGTACTTTCTGTCTTTCTAAAGTATCTTACATTAAATACCAAAAAAACAACATAATACTAAGTATGTCTAATGAAAAATATTTAGAGAAGTGAAAGTGTTGATGGTAAAACATTTTGTTGTTTGTTTGAAAAGGACATGCACTTGTTATGAAATGAATGAGGACAAAAGTGGTTGTCAGTGTGAGAAAAGTGACAGGACTTTTTGATGGCAGTTAAGGACACATAATCATCGTCTATCTCACTTTTTCAACACATTTTACCCTTTTTAGGTTTTTTCACAACTCGTGATTCTTATCACTCTTCATTATTTTAATTTCAAAGAATCACGGACAAACTTCTGTTTTATCTTTTGGCTTTATCCTTCACTGGAATTGCTGCTTTCTATCATCGTTCATTCTAATATTTCACCACCTAAACATCAACAACATACTAGGTCAAAATCTTTCTTCCTTTCTTTTGCAAAACTATCAATGATTTTCTTTTTCGATCAGGGAAATGATATTTTAACACCAATTTTTTAACAACTTCTTAACAACAGTATACATGTCATCATTTTATTGGTCTGTTGAATTTATGTTTAAAATAATATTTAAAACGGATCAATCATAGACTACCATGTATGCGTTGTCAAAAGGTTGTCAAAAAAGAGTTGTTAAAGAGACTTTTCCCAAATAATTATTTCTTCATGGGAACGGATCTCCCCAACTCATTCATTTCTCAACTATTTTGCTAAAAGGCATTTTAAACAGTGTGTAGAACTCTTCAAATTAAACTGTTAGACCCAACTATGTCATGCTAACTCAGGAAGGACATTTCTTTCTACACCTCCATCTTTTCTTCCTGCATCCCCCATAGTTTTTTATTCTTGCATCCTCGTAATTTTAGTGAAATGACTTAGTCATCCCTTATTAAAAAAATTTCCATCTCATGTTATTTTCCAGATTTGCATTATAGTTTATACAGTCCAAAATATAAATTTGTATATGGATTATACAATGTAAAATGTATTTTGCATTATTATGAATTGTATATTCTCAAATATAAATTTATATATGGATTATACAATCCAATATGTAGTTTATATTCTGAATTGTCTTTCAAAATTATATTATAAATTGTATAATCCAAAATGTCAATTTACAATACAAATGATATATATGGAATGTAATTTATGTTATGAATTATCTTTCAAATTTGAATTATGAATATAAATCCAAAATGTAATTTCTTATTATGGATTATACAAAATGTATTTTCTGAATTACAAAAATATTCCTTCCAAAATGTATTTTATGAGTTACAAAAAGTAGAGTCGTCAAAATGGATCACAATCCGCGAGTCAACCCGGCTCACCACAGGTTTGGGTCGGGTTGGGTTTGAAAAAATTGAATTTTTTTTATGTGGGTCAGATTTCAACCCGGTTCATTTAAATCCGGCTCATGCGGGTTGAACCCGTGATGGACCGGGTTGACCCGTCAACCCACCTACCTAATTTTATTTTATTAATTTATTAATTTATTTATGATAAAGAAAAAGATGATTCAAGAAAAAATATTGTAGATTTATCTATTCAAGATTCTAATACTGTAAAAAGATAAGGAACACAAAAATGAATAATATAAGAAACTTATTTGTATGTTTGTTTTTGGATGACATTTGGATTATATTGTACTTTTTATTATTATTTTGAATTGTCTTCAGTTTAACATTATTTTTTGGGAGTGAAATTTGTTTAAATTTGAATATAGAAAGTTTTTAATTTTTTTTATTTATAAAAATTGTAATTAATTGGGCTAGTGAGCCAACCCGTTTATCCACCAACCCGTGGTGGGTCGAGTCGGGTTCAGATTTTTTTGACTTGCTAATAAATGAGGCGGGTTGGGTTGGTTCACTAAGTGACCAACCTGTGGTGGGTCGGGCCGGGTCGAGCCGAGTTACCCGTTTTGACAGCTTTAACAAAAAGTTTATTTCGGAAATCTAATTCCAGAAGACATCTTATATATTTCAGAAAGTTTGTTCCAAAAAGTTTATTTTAGAAAGTTTATTCTAAAATACATTTCATATGTTCTGAAAAAGTTTATTTTAGAAAGTTTATATTAAATGTATTCTATTACAAGTAGAATGTTTAATTACGATCAAGCCACATTCATTGTGTGAAAAAAATACTCACTTTCTCGTCCCCTTATATCTTAGTTTGTAATATAAATAATAATTGAAATAAGAAAATACTTAATACATACTACAACATGAATGTATGTCAATATATAATACAAAATTTAACAAAATGTAGATAGTTTTTAAATTGATTCTAATAACAAAGTAACAATATATCCTAGTTTATAAATTTACTAACTTTTATAATAATTATCGTGTAAAAGATCACATACATCATAATTTCTAATTAATTAATAAAATAAATTTCTACATGAAAATACATAAAATATAAAATTTTATTTTTTATAAGTCTTTTATTAGAAAAATAAATGTACTCTTGGATTGCCCATATTAGGTGAGATATAGACAATTAAAAATTCATAATTTTAAATATGTAATATATTCACACATTATGTATTGTTTATACTTGGTTAAAAATTAAATATATTTGTAATCTTTAAAATTTAATGTAAAATCATAATTTGTTAATATCCAAACTTTGATAAAATGATTATCAATGTTTTTAATATTATTATTTTAATCATAAAATAGTGTTTCAGATTAATGTTTAAATTATTTAGAATCTTTAATACATTTTAATTCAAATATTATTTTAAATGAATATTTAACAGACACAAAAATAAGATTATTAAGTTAAAAAGACTAAACCTATTAATTTTAAGAATTAAGAAAAAGATATATAAGAGTTTTATATATTAATGAATTATAATTTCACGTAAAGTTTATAAGTAAAATCATATTTAACATTTGTTTTAATTTTTAATTAAGAAGGATTATCTTTTTGTATAAAAAGAAGAAATTGTAGGTATGAGAGGGGAGAGGGAGAGTAATTATGGTTGACTAAAGGTGAAAGATAAAAAGATAAAAAGACTAAAAATGAAAAATGAAAAAAGAAAATGCACAACTCAATTGACCCGGAATCCAATCCATAGTAACACATTTGCGCCATTGTCTTTTCCTTCTTTCTTCTTCTTTATTCCCATTTCATTCTTCTGTTCTGAACAACAAACTTCCTCTTCTCTCCTTCTCTATTATCTGTCTCTTCCCACAAAGGAAGAAACAAATAAAACAGAGACATTGAGAAGCAGAGAATCTCTGCACAAACACATCCAACTTTCCTCCTTATTTTCCCTTCTCCTCCCACACTCTCATCTTCCTGTTCACCCTTTTTCCCTCCTCAGTTAGCCCCGCCTCTTGTGCGCCTCAAAATTTTCAATTTTTCGCTTTCCCCAAAAGATCAATTCGGCTAAATTGTTACCTCTGCCGAGACCCGCTTCACAGCTTGGACCAACTTTCGTGATTTTTCCCGTTTGTTTGGAGCATCTGGGTCGGTGAGGGGTAGCCGGGTAATCATGCCGCCGGCTGTGATGGATCCACCATTGCCGGAATCATCGTCGGTGCTGTCTTTTTCCTCCGACATCGTTTTTCAGGGAACGGAGCCTGATAACCGGCGATTCGGGAATCTTAGAGGTCTACAGTGGCGTATAAATCTTGGGGTATTGCCATCTTCTTCCATTGACGATCTTCGTCGTGCCACTGCTAATTCTAGAAGGAGGTACAGTGGCCAGTTTAAGGATCATTTCTTATTAGTTTTTTTTTTTTTTTATGATGTTGCAATTTTTTTTAATCCAATGTTTGGTGTTTGTATAATTGTATCCCTCAAGGTTGATGCCTATTTGAGAGGTTTGTTGTTAGTGGTAGGTATTCTAGCCAAAATTATATCTGAGTTTGAGATTACTTCCTTGGTGTTGATGATAAACTTAGCGTCTAGCTATGTGATATCATATTTTTATCGTCACTATGTGTAATTTCCCCCCTCAACTCTTAATAACAACAAGGGAAGGAATGCACCTTACGTTTTTTCTTTTTATAATGGGGACATATGCATAGAAAAATTACAGGATATTTTGGCAACTTTCATTCGAGAATGCTTATATACGTGTTTGGGCCAATTAGTTTAAATACTATCTTTTTTTTTGTTCCCCCTGTCAGACTTATATAATCTTGTATCGAAGTATTGTTTTATTGGCTGAAATGAAAAGAAAATCAAGCTGTTTCTTTGGTTGGCATTGATGGTTGTGGCATAAATATGGATTTGGCGCTTGACTGCCCATACATCTAGTACAGTGTTGCCAGGACTGAGTTTTGGATCCACTTGTTTCTTGATGTCTGTCATAATTGTGCATCAAAAGCAACTGCATATTTGTTCAGTTAATTCCTATTGTTTGGGGGTGTACTTCTTTAACATGAACTGTTAAAATCTTGTCAGGTATGCCTGTTTGAGAGGGCGCCTTTTGGTTGATCCTCATGCTGTAAAGGATGAAAGTAGTTTGCCTAATCTTGTCATGGATAACCCGCTTTCACAAAATCCAGGTAAACCAGAGCTTGTCATGGATATTCTATCTCCCCGTTCCTGCACTTGTAGTTAAATCTATATCTGATTACAATCCGTGATTTAACCCATATACTTTCATAAATTCCTCTATATTAAGTAGAGAGAAAATTAGACATCTTAATGCTAATGTACAATATTTTCTTCCACCTTTCCTGAGATTGGTTTAATAAGAGTTTCATCCTATGGTATCCTTTTATTTTATTTGTTGACAGATCATATATAGCAATGTTCTCTTCTCATTTGAAACTAATGAAAATGTTAAGCTAAAAAAATAATGACAGCCATTAAACTGTTGAGGTGAAGAGGGAGCAGACAGAAAAAGCCAAGCTGATAAAGTGTTTCATATCTTGTCATAATGTTGTCTCAAACTATTGAAATGCATATTACTGATACGAGTATATTTTTTTGGTTCTCTGTCTAACCCTATTAGTCTCTTGCCATTCGAACTCTGTCTGTGTTGACGTTATGTAAAATTTTCCCATTTGCAGACAGTACATGGAGTCGCTTTTTTCGCAATGCAGAAATAGAGAGGATGATTGATCAGGATTTGTCACGTTTATACCCAGAACATGGCAACTATTTCCAGACGCCAGGATGCCTAGGCATATTGAGACGAATTTTATTACTATGGTGTCACAGACACCCAGAGTGTGGTTACAGACAAGGTAAATTCCTCTGCCAAGCAATATTTGTTGACAATATGTTGATTGAAGAGAACATGTTGGGATGGCTGTCTTGTTTTTCCTTCCAACTCCATGTGAGAAGCTAGCAGAAATAACACTTATCTTCTCCTATAGTTATGCTAAATCACAGTTCCACCTCCTATAGTTTTAGATAGACACTCATTCTTTTTAAGCTTTTAATAAAATAACAATCATACCTCCTTTACTTTTTAAACGGCACTTAGCTCCCTTCTCATCTTTTTAATAAAGTGATAATCATACGCATTATATTCTTAATAAAGTGATAATCATACGCATTATATTCTTAATAAAGTGTTACTCACATATCTTATTTTATCTAAAAATATCCTCTTGGCTGAAAATTAAATAAAAAAACTATGAAAATTAAAAGTTAAAGTTTGATGATAGAAATATTTAAGAATTTTATAGAAAGTTATATTCTCTCAATTATAAAAGTTAAAGTTTATAAAATAATTAAACAATTTAATTATCATATGTTAACAATATCTAAAGTTACATGGTCTCTCAAGTATAAATTGTCATATAAAAATATAAAAAATTATATTTTTGAGAAAACAATGTTTTTATATGAAAACAAATATGTGGTTGTAAAATGTAAGATTAAATTTATTAACTTATTATTATATTTAAATATAATGTTAATGCAAGTATAAATATATGTTATAAGAAAATACAAGTACAAATATAAATAAATAAGGAGTATGAGTGTTGTCATATTAATAACATAAATAATGCAAATGTGTATTTTAAAACTAGAAAAAGTATAAATGTCATAAAAAAATCTCAATAGGGGTGGATGGAATTTTCCAATAATTAAATTAATTGATTTTTATTTATAAAAAAATATTTAATTTTTATATTTTAAAAAATTAATTTTAAATTTTCATAATTTTTAATTATAAAATTTTAGCCAATATGTTATTATTTTTAAAAAAATAGGGAAGCGAGTGATACTATGATAAAAACACAAGAGAGACTAATGTCATTTTTGTTGAAAACATTTTTTCTGTCTCAAGTAAGCCTTCTTTATCATGAGTGTCTCACCTTCCAGCCTCATATAGTTAACAATAGCACATGTAATTGAATGAAAACTTGACTATACTTATCACAAAAAGGCACATCATACCGTTTTCTTATACCCAGTTTTGTGTTCACTGGAAATGATCATTAATTATCTATCATACATATTTTTTGAAAGACCCATCAGTTTTTAACTACTTTTGCATTGATTTCTATTCCATTATCTGCATGTATACTGAACATTATCTTCTCTATTGCAAGATAAATTTTTGGAAATCTTTTAACTGGTAAATTATAAATTCTTAGTTTGACCGAGGTTCCCCTTAACTTGTTTTGATCTATTTGCACGTGTGATGCAAATAGTTAATATGATACTATTGAGCTTATTTCATTCATTTATTTTGTAGGAATGCATGAATTACTTGCTCCGGTGCTTTATGTACTCCAATATGATGTGGAGTGTCTTTTAGAAGTTCGAAAGCTTTATGAAGATCACTTCACAGACAGATTTGATGACCTCCTTTGTCAAGAAAATGATCTTTCTTATAACTTTGATTTTAGAAAATCTTCTGACTCGAAGGAGGATGGAATTGACTCCAATGGAAATGCAATGAAAATCAAGAGTCTCGATGAGCTTGACCCCAAGATACAGAACATTGTGTTGCTAAGTGACGCTTATGGGGCAGAAGGTGAACTAGGCATTGTTTTATCTGAGAAATTCATCGAACATGATGCTTATTGTATGTTTGATGCTTTGATGAATGGGGCTCGTGGTTCAATTTCAATGATCGATTTCTTCTCCTATTCCCCTTTGCCTGGGTCCCATACTGGCTTGCCTCCTGTAATTGAAGCTTCTGCTGCATTGTATCATTTGTTGTCTCATGTGGATTCATCTCTGCATGCCCATCTTGTTGATCTCGGGGTTGAACCCCAGTACTTTGCTCTCCGCTGGTTGCGAGTTTTATTTGGCCGAGAATTTTCACTCAGCAACCTTCTAATAATCTGGGATGAAATATTTTTATCAGATAATAGTAAAGTGGAAAAACATGTCGAGGACAATGCAGACTCTGGTTTTAGGATCTTCAATTCGTCTCGTGGAGCATTTATCTCTGCTATGGCAGTAGCAATGATGCTTCATTTAAGATCTTCACTTCTTGCTGCAGAAAATCCTACAACCTGTCTTCAGAGATTATTAAACTTCCCTGAGAACACGGATATTGAAAAACTAATAGAGAAGGCTAAATCCTTGCAGGCTCTTGCATTAAGTACTGAGATTTCATCGTCGATGCCCTCATTTGTCGAGTATCATAACCAGGTCAAACCAGTTATTGCAAGATCTCACACCCTTTCATCTGAATCAATCTCTCCGAAAACTCCTGTGAATTTGGTACCTGAGAGCTACTGGGAAAAAAAGTGGAGAGTTGTCCACGAGGCTGAAGAACTCAAACAAGATGGGGTGGAAAAACAGGTTCCATCTCGGAAGAAGGGATGGACAGAAAAGGTGAAGTTCAGTTTGAGAAGAACAGAATCTGACCCCTCTTCACCAAGGTCTAGGAGTGGTAAAAAGGAATCCAAGTCACCAGTTAGGCGCAGTTTGTTAGAAGATCTATCTAAGGAACTTGGCTTTGAGGAAGATACTGAAAAACTCAACAGTCATGATAATCTGCCTGCAACAGTTGAAGAGGAGCAACGGGAAGACGGTTCGGCATGCAACAGCTGTTGTTCTCCTGCAGATAGATGTCAAAGTCAAAACACAAGTAGTGTGGAAAACTCACCTGCTATGTATTGCTCAGCTAGCCCTCCTGACGAGGCCAATGATCTCAAAAATGACTGTGAGAAGAGTAGTGTTGGATCTAATTTATCCCTTGATGGAATTAGTGATGCATCACTTAGTAGTCCCTTTGATTCACCTCTTCCAATCTCTGATCATCCTCAGAACGTATCAAACACAACAGGGAAAAATAATAACATTTCTGCTGGAAATTCAACCACGCATTCCAAGGAGAGAAAATTGAACAAATTTCAGTGGCTATGGAAGCTTGGACGGAATAATGGCGAGTTTACTTTAGAGAAAGGAAGCGATGCTTCTGAGGCAATAAAACCTGCCAACAGTTGTGATGACCAAAGCAATACAGTACCCTCTTCTACAGCCAATACGCATTGTAGTCCTCTTGGTTACAAAGGGGAATCTACAGAACAGAATATGACGGACACTATGAGGAACATTGGGCAGTCAATGCTTGAGCATATCCAGGTATACTTATTTCTCATTGTCACACACAAAATCAGTTAGTTAGTGGGTGAAAACTTACAACCTAAAGATTGGTATAAGTCTAGATTCTATAAAACAATTATAGTAATTGTGAACAGAGAATCACCTTTTCCCATGCACCAAAATAAGAAGTAATATCTTGTAGTTTAGCTTTGAATCTGAACTGAAAGAAACAGTTTTATTTACATGAAATGTATGCTGAGAAGTTTTGTGTGGCAGGTGATAGAGAAAGCTTTCCAACAGTGGGGAGAGGGAGTATCATTGGATAACATGTCTGAAAACGTTGTGTTGGGTGAAGAGCGGGTTACTCCCATGTCAGCTCTGAAGGAGCTACGCAAAATCAGCAATATTTTGTCTGAGATATGAGCCGAATCTTACATTCACCTGTTCTGTGTGTGTTGTGTGTTGTGTGTGTGTATATATTGTAATTATAATTTTTTAGTGGCAATTATGTAAATGAGATTCTTCTGCTTCACCTCTATATATACCTCACGAATCCCATAGATTTGCAGTGATGGACTTGTAAATACCAATATTGCAGTTACCATCAAATAAAGTAAGGTGCTCCATTCCTGTTTATCATTATGATTTTGCTTCGTTGCATTGCATTGCATGGCACACCTTGGTTTGCATTTTACTGCACCGTTGCAAAAGCAGTTCCAAACTAAATTGTGGTCAAGTCTGGATACCCTCAAAATTTTAATGTATAAAATTAATCAAACATGTATTAAAACGTTGTACAATTACTTTTGATTTTAGTTTATTTTAATTTTAAATGAGTATGTTTTATAATCCTAATCAATAGTTGTATTTAATGAGGTAAGTATGTATATAATGGTATTTGACTCTTGAATACATGTTATCCACTAAATTGTTATTGATTTTCTTTTTATATATTTTTTAAAATTTAAATGATCAAAATAAAATTATTAAAGAAAGAAATATTAATGATGAAAAAATTGTTTAAAATTCGTATATTTTTATTTAAACATGTGAAAATGAATTTATTTTGTAAAAGGTTAATTTTTTAAAATTTATATTTTAGTATAATTTACTTAATTTTTTTAAATATCAAATATATTTACATTAATATTGTATAAAATGATTAAAGTTAGAAAATCTATAAACTTGTTATTTTTTAAAAGGCATATAATAAATAAATATTATTTATTCCGTTTAATTTTACCTCAACTATTCATGGTCACATTGCTGACATCACTCAACTTCCACGTTACGGTTGTCTGGTGTTGATATAACAACAACCTTAACATACTTCAGTAAAATCTTAAGACAACTCATGAAATCTGTAATTATGGTACGAAGATCCATACATTTTTATTATTATACTAAACGAATTATGAATATTATCGTATAGAAAAAAATTATGACTGATTAATGTAATAAAAAATAGCTTAAATACTAATTTGATGTTTGCTTTAGTTGAATTTATTTTAATATTTTTGTGTTCAATTCACTTAAAGTTATCATCAATTTTTTTTTCAATTTAATTCTTTTTAATATCATTTAAATAATTAACAGAAAGCTCTCCGTGTCAATTTATGATTTATTTTATTATTTTTTTTTTAATTTTTAAAACTGGATTAATATAGTTTCATATAACAATATTATATATTAGAATTAATGATTTATATCTTTGATCTCTATATTATTATTTTTGTTTAATTTAAATTGAATAATTTTGTTCTTCAAAACCAAATTTAATATTTTAGTGTCAATTAAAAAAAAATTGTTCTATTTTTAAAAAGCCCAAGATTAAATTAAACAAATATAAACCAAATTCAATATAAAATACTGATCCTTGTGACATTGAGTCTAAAACATGACAACGTTATAACAAACATTGACATCTGACTGATAATGTTTACTGTCTGTCATGACATTAAGAAAAAATTTAAATTGAATAAAATGGATAAAAATTGAAATCAAATTATAAAAAAATATTAACATTAAATTAAATATACGGAATAAATTATTATTTAAGCCTAAAAAGAATATACTAACTTGAAATCGATAATATTTAGAGGGTTAAATATGTTTTTCGTCCCTAATGTTTTTGTGTTTAGTCCCTTTTTTAAAGTATAGTACAATTTAGTCATTCAATTTTACAAAATTATGGTTTTAGTCTTTTTTACCAAATTTTTTAAACTTTATTTGCTGTTTCAAGTATGTTACATTATAGCATTTGAATTGTTTACACAATTTGACACATTTTTGCTTCAATGTTAACTGAGAAACGCGTTTGAAATAGCAAATAAAGTTAAAAAAATTTGGTAAAAAAAACTAATACCAGAGTTTTCTAAAATTGAAAGATTGTACTATACTTTGAAAGAGGGACTAAACACAAAAACGACAATAGTTAGGAGACGAAAAACATATTTAACCCATATTTAGATATTTAGATAGAAAAAGAATTAATATAATGGTATTGTTAGGTGCGTTGAAAAGGAGAAGCGCATCTGGTTTTGTCCGATAGGAATTGATATGATGGCCAGGTTCATCTCCAAGTCCAAGACGCTGCTTCGTCATTCCCAATCCCCCAAGGTCCTGATTGTGTGCCACCGCCACCGATCTTCGGAAGCCATGAAATCGAAGTGGGTGGAGATTGAAGGGGTCAAGTTGCTGGAGGACCATGCCCACCGTGTTATGGTCATGAAGGCCACACCCGATTGGCTTCCCTTCCTCCCCGGTTCCTCCTTCTGGGTCCCTCCTCCTCCCTCCCCTTTTTCCCACAAATTCTCCATTCCCACTCAACCCTTCTTACTTCAAGGTTCTTTTTTTTTTTTTTTCCACTCACTCTTTTTCTCAATTCCTTCAATGTTATATGATGATTCTGGGAATGCTATTATCAGAAACTTGTAAAAATAGTAACTTTCGATATTATGATTGACTAGATTGATTGTATAGGGTAACTGTGGTCTTGACACGGAATTCATCGTATGCTCTATTTGTTTCTCTCTCTCAACAGCTGTTGCCACCCCACGAGGGACGGAACTTACTGTGCAACTTAAAGTTATGGCGCCCACTGAAAACGTGGCCCTCTCTGAAGATGAGGAAGGATGATCATGACGGTAAGTAATATTAATAGTAATGCATGCGTGTTTGTGTCCACTTTCAACGATTCAAGTGTTGTTACGCAGTTTCAACTGCTGTTATGCAACAGAATTGTCTTTGGATTGGACTTGTTTGATATTCCGCTGAGACCAAACAGTGAATAGTTTTCAGGGTTGCAACCTTAGTTCGATGAGATGGTCGGAGTGCAAAAAACCTAATCTGTTTGAAGATCATGGAGCTTGGTTGCATAGAAGACAGTTCATGAAAATGGGAATTCTTTCACAGGTGAAGTACTACCGGTTGCTTTGGTATTAACTCTTACATTTTTTGGTCTCTGTTATTTGTATATAGTTTGGGTCCTGACCAAGCACTAAGTAACCGGTTTGTGTAGATTTTTCTTTTCAATGGTGTCATGTTGAACCTTTTACATTGGATGATGTATGTATTTGTGTAACTAATAAAGCAAAAGCTTCTTTGACCATTCCTCTGAATGATCCAAACACCACCTTAATCAATGAGTGTAGATAAAATAACTGCAGTAGACTTTATAAGGGGGTAAACGTTTTGCACTGTCTCTAGTTGATTGATTACTACTATAGAATTGCGTAGTTTCTATAGAGTTCTATGATTGAAGGCTTATTTCTAATTGAAAGGCTGAAGAGCGTTCCATCGTAGAAGCGAACTTGCCTTTTGTCGCTAATGTACTTGAAATCCTTCTTTTAATAAAAAGGGTTGATGTATGTTTATGTCAAGAAAAGAAAGAGATTATTCATAGTTCTATTCAATTCTAATTATTTAAAAAAATAAAAGTGTTAGAATTTTGAATGTTAAAAAATGTTAGAGTAGACTTGGGAAGGATCGGTAAGACTTATAAATTTTTCTAGTCTTGCCATCCTTTCTAGTGACTGTGTCAATTCCTCTAATATGATTTAGGATTTGGATGCTCTCGTGTTGTAGTTGAAAAAGTTGGGACTCTCTTCTCTCTCTGTCATAAAGTTTGATGTGCAAAGAACATTATTCTAATTGAAAAGAGATACATACAGTTTTAATTTTGGTATGAACTTACCGCGATGAGTCTTCAGATTTGCGAATTACATTCAGAAGACATTTTAAATTAATTGATGGTCAACCGTTCTTCTATTTGACTCGAGAGTGCAGTGTGAAATCTAAACTGAAAACTCAGCTTGAAATATTCAAAGACATACATCCGTGCAGGATTCTAAATTATTAATGTTGAATTTTAGATCACGCTTGCTGAGAGGAAAGAGATAGAATAAGTTTAATTTTCTAATTCATCAGTTCGATTTTAGTTTTTAATCTCTTCATATTAACATGATCACTTGTCATTTGTTTAGTTTGGTTTGCGGTACATGAATTACAAAGTGAAAACCTGTTCTGGTCAAATTCACAATTCGTGTAATGTCATTTATATTTCTTCAGTTAGTTGACATTTTCAAGGGGCACAGTGAACACAATCAACCGGACTACGGGCATGCATGGGTAAATATACATTGCTAGTTATAGACGATTTTGAGTTATATTGCGGGTTATATCCTTTTTGTGGGATTAATTCTTCCTAGAGCATCTATGACCCTGGTTATAAATTTCTCTGAATGGGCTCTGAACTGCAAGTACAATACAGTCACGTTGACTTCAGTTTTCCAGATTGTTCTGATAAGAAAGATAAATGAATCATTAAACTTGGAATAATAGTAGTCAATTACATGTGTTTACTGTCTTGATTTCTCAGTTGGAATAATAATCAATGAGGCCTGTTTTCTGTCTAGATTACCCAGCTCCAAACTTTGGACTACCGCTTAGGCAACTTTAATTTTAAAATGCACCATTTGTTTCAACTTGAAAGGGTGTACCCCTAGAATGGCCTACGGAAAATGGATCATTGATGAATGAAATTTTGATAAAGAAAGTTAGTGTTATTCTACTCAACAAAGAATAAATCCTTTTTGGTCAAAGGATTGAGGAGAGAAAAAAGGAGGATTAAGCAGAAGAGAAGCTGAACTCTATATTAAATTGTAGTTGCCTTGATGATTCATGGAATTATAAGCATGGGTGGGCACGGGTAAGGGGTCCTCAAATGGATTAGAAGAACCCATGACTGGCATTTGTTGATGGTATTGAGTCTGTGGATACTGGTAAGGGCCCATCATCATATTATGTTGTTGATGTTGCTGGAACATCATTTGTTGTTGATGTTGCTGGAACATCATTTGTTGTTGCTGTCGCTGAGCCATGAATGCCATTTGCACATTGGTTGGAGGTGCTATGTTGTTGGACACCGCAAATGGATCTTGCTGATTATGATGATTGAACGGATTATGTGTATCCATTTCCCCATATCCATAGCCTGCATTTCGGAGTTGAAGTTGTCTCCTAGCCTTTTCATCTTCATACAAACTGTCTAGTAATAGCTTGTCAAACCCACCAGCCTGGCTCAACAAACGAGGGAGAAAAGAACAATAGTGTTGTTAGCTTTTAGATTCAAAGGACAAACCATAGCGTCATTTAGCGGTAGGTGGAAAGCACTACGAGCTATTCTTAACATGAGATTGAATGCGGTTATATACGTATTGGTCATTTCAAACAGACCTCTGCTGGTATTAGCGTGTGTGAAATTGTACCTATAGCCAACTACGTGAGATGAATGTCACAATAATCGTTTTGGGCCGCATTGGTTATATCGGGTGCATGTGTTCATATTGATTGGCATGTCTCGTATTTACATGATCTACTAAGTATGACAAGCAGGTAAAAACTAACCATTTTTCGATCTGGCGCTTGGCTTGTATGGTTACTTGGTGTTGTAACCAGTGCAAGTTCCCAACCCGAAGTTCCATTTGTGTAAGCCAAATCAAGACTGCTTGAGTTATTTCCTACATAAAATCGCAGAGTCTTAGAATTGAATCGACCAAAGATGGACCCGATTGAGTTTTTTTTTTTTTTTTATTAATACAAGTTTGTTTGGATTAAGTCCTGGTAATGATGTACCTGAATGACTACGTGAGCAAGGAATGGCAATGGCACAGTTATTCCCTATGGGTTTAGATGAGATTATCTCCCATTTCTCCAATTAGTTTGTGGAGTAAAATAAAAGAAAAGTCTTTGGATTTCCCTATGGGAATGGCACAGTTATTCCCTATGGTTCGACAAGTTTTTTCCTCATTAGTTTTGGATTTCTCTACGGACTAGTTATACATTCTCGTTTCTATTTTCAAAATCTAACTAGCATTGCATGTGTGTGTGTGTATTCTGATTCTTTGTTTAGTGAAGCAAATTCCAACTTCCATTCTTATGCATTCACTATAGAGTTAACTTCGTTAATTATCAATTACTCTTACCTCCGGCTGGTACAATTGCTAGCGCCAAAGCATTGCTTTCTTCTAGTTCCCGGGCTTTTGGATTTATTTCGTTTAGACCCTGCAAAGGTGACAAGTATATTATATATTTTTCCGTCAAACCAATCTCTCAAACATTCATACGATCCACATAACCAAAAACACACCAGCAAATCATCAGTAGAATCAGTTGATATCAAAGGAGGAAGTTCCACTTCCTCTTCCTTAGGCTCTGGTTCGTCTTCATGCACCTGTTCCTCCTCTTTGTTTTCTTCATCTGGTTTTTCAGTTGCTTGAGCCTCTTCAGATTCTTTAGGTTCTGCTTCCTTTTTAGGTGATTGACCATTTTCGTGATACTCCTGATGTTGCATGACATTTATTAACGAACCATGTCAAACAAATATGTTGTGGGCGTACACAGATGTTTAATAACAATTGACATTGAACCACTTTTAAGAAAAATAACCCTTTTTCCCATTACAGTGGTTTCCCCCGGATACCATTAACAATAAAGGCAGAAACTTCAGTCCAAACATGCCATAACTAGAACCAGAAAATAGATGCAAAGTTGTTGAGTTATATCTAATAATGAAATGAAGTTATCGTGGTCAATCTCCAATTCTCCACATCCATCGGGATGCCAAAATTGACTCCAGAACCCAATGCAAAATATATAAGCGAGTCTTAAAGCTATTCTATCAATTGGTAAGTTGTTTTAGAGGTATTGGCCCTAAACTTTATTCTACGCACAAGAAAATAAAAGTTCTACACATCAGACTAGCCTGGGAAATCTTTGGCTCGTTCTAAAAGTCATTAGGCTCTTCCACTCTCTGACGAAGTGGCTTGAACTTCATTTGCCATATTGCATGTAATAAGTCCTTTATTAGTTTAGAAAGTCAAGCATATTGGTTCGTGGAACATAAACAAACCGCATATAAGGCACGGGCTTTCTCGAATAAATTTGCATACCACTCTTTCTTACCAGTCTATTAGATGCATTCAAGGGTGCTTCTTTAACGTATTCTTCCATCGTGGCAAGAAAAGAAGCAGGTGGCTGTTTATTAGGGGAAATATCTCAGTGAGAAACTTTATACGATATCAAATTAAATATTGTTATTAATGAGCAAGAACCTGTCTCAAGATTGGAAATTGAAAATTCCTAGCAAGGTCCAATCTCTTGCAGTATTCATAGAACTCGGCAAGATTATCAGCCTGCACATTAGAATGATCATCAATTCAACTCGTATGACCCATTAGGAGGCCTCATTGAGGACAAGAAAGAATTCAAATCGAACAATAAAGAGAATGGATCTGAAGGAAAGCAAAGGACTATTGTGCACCTGTTGGCTAGCCCTTTTATAAACGTGTAACGCCTTGATTGCATCATACTTTGGCATAACAAAGAACTGCAATTTTCATCACTTAGTACAGTTCAACATTTAAGAGTTAAACTGAAATAACATGTTAAACTGAAATAGACGTTACCACATCCACAAGATTTATGATTCCATCATTCAGGGCACAATATATTTTGAAGCTCTCTTTCAATACCTGAGATATTTTCAGAAGCGGAGAAGTAAATTTAGACTATTATCCCTCTCGGTGAATGGATTTCTGGAAGTGAAGAAAGTTAGTGTTTCCTTTTCTGTGTTAGGATTGGATTCCTCGGAAATTAATTATTTAACTTCGGGAAAAAAAGAGAGTGAAACATGCCAACTGTTAACAAAAGAAAAATTAACAGTAGATTTTGACAATCCATTATTTGTCATAATAATGTTAACCTTGATTGTTTACGAATAGAAATTTCTCACTTCTGTCTGAAATGAGAGCTTATTTTAAATAAGTAATTCTTTTTAATGAAAGTGAAACAGGAGATACGGATGAATCAAGCATAAACAATTTTGTATTATAGGAAATCAATCCATGAGTATTGCAGCAATTGAGCTCTCTAGCACCTGAAGTCATATCTATTGTAAGGATCATTTTGAGATTTTAATAATTATTATTATTTTTTGGTTTCACTGTATCACATTACTATCTTTTTGTAACTTTTACTTCAATGCAACCATCTTATAAGACCCAAGCTCTAAATAATATTTTATTTAGTTGTTTAGCAAAAATATATATTTATAAGATAGAAAAGATATTTGTTTATTTTTGTGATCAAGGTCTTAACTCATGATCTTTAAACTGTCATATTAGTAGTACTCCAACTGAATAAAATATGTTCCACTAATTTTATTCAGTTATACAATTGATACAAAACATATTATCAGATAATACTTAAAAGCGCTATTGTGTGAAAAGTACAAATTAAACAAGCATACCAAGGCCAGTGCATATTGTATTAGGTAACTGCTGACAGCCAAACCTTCAGGCTGCAGGAAATTAAAGAAAACTAAATGTTATTATCTAAGCGAAATAAAATGTAGTCATTTCGATGGCAAGAGATATAGCATAACAGATACAGAGCATGAAGATACCAAATCAAAGTTTTCTCCACAAATTCTTACCTGACAACCAACTAGGCGGTATAGAAGTTGCTGCAGTGCAGGCAACTGCTCCAATAGCCCTTCTTTAGTCAACGACCGTGTTCTGCTATGCCCCTGTCAAAGCTAAAAGTTACTAATTTTCTAAATGTAGTAATGAAAGCCACATGGAACAATTAATATGTGAATAAAATTGAAAGGCAAAGCACCACCTTAGTTATAACGGGTGATGGTCTTGATAAACGCTCAGCCTCGATGTCATATTTAAGGATTCTAAAACACTCAAGCCTTTCTTCTAAAAATAGTGCATAGGTTCGAACCCATGCAGAACAATCCCAAGCTGCGTTGATAAATACAGTTAATAAGCATGAAATGAAAGAAAATTCAGATAACAAGAGAGTCTCGCTAATCTATCTACCTTGAGGACTCGAGTCATCTTTGAAATTGGATATTTGAAGAAAACGTCCCCTACGCGCATAGTTTATGAGGTCTTCTTTGAAAGTAGGATCACCCTCTCTTAATATTCTATGAATGACTATCAATGTCTTTACAGCAACCTATCATGTGACATGTCGTTATTCAGTTAAAAACAATGTCAAGAAAGTTAGGAAAAATTGTCGTCATGGAGTATAATTGTATGCAAATTACATTCCCTCTCACTTGTTTTCACTGAACAACTTAAGCTTTTAGAATGGTTGATTCATGACAGTTATACAGTTCCCATTTCCCTTTTTTCTTACATATGCTGATGTTTGTTATTTTCATGCAGAAATCAAGCATAACGTCTTTATGAACCCTGTTAAAAACAACAACATTTTACCAAATACGGACAAGAAAAACAAAATGAGCACTGATTGTTTATTATATGTTCTGATGTTTGTTAAGTACTTTTATTTCTAAAGCACCATTCGAACCCTTCCTTCTTCATGTTGTGTCGTGAAATTCGGAAATGTAAATTGAAATTATCAAATCCACGTTTTCACATTTTATCCAAACAAAGTTTTAATATGCATTCAGACAGTCACATAGAGGACTCACTATCCAATTCCGTGTCTTTGCAAGCCTTCTAGCAAGTGTGTGTATGCAGTAAGCCACATCTGCCCGTGGTTGGTGTGCCGAAGTTGCAGAGAAAATCTCTACAAAGAAGAGCAAAGACAGAACTAATAAATATCCCTCTATGGCATTATTGTTATGATCTCATTTCTAATTTCTTTCGATGCAAGCAACAAGATCTATGGAATAAACCATCGAAAATTAATGATTCAAACCCTGAAGGCACTAATCTCAGAACTAAAATAGAAAATAAAAGGCATAATTTTCATTTATATATAAGTATTCAACAAAATCTGAGAACTCACTTCTGACATGACGTTCCTTTGGAGGATATTCTACATGACTGGTAGCCTTCACAATAGCAACATCCAAATCCTTACATAAATAAAAAAGAACATGATCAAAATAGAGAAAGTTTGAGAAATCAAATCTGCAGAAAAATGTATAAATAAATAAAAATTGATCGATGAAAAGTTAGGAAGAGATATGAAAAAATGAACCTTGTATTCGCTATGGACCTTGGCTAGGCCAACCTTGGTAGAGTCTTTGAGAGCACCGTAGGCCTTTCTTAAGGTCCGGAACGTTCCCATTCATCAACGAATTGAATTTGATAGAAATACTGAAGGAAGAAGAGGAACCACGTTTTCCTCCTCCTCCTTCTTCTTCTTCTTCTTCTTTCAAACTCTGTCATGCGTTCCAACTTCCAACGACAAAAAGAAGGAAGCAACGACCGAAGGGTATTTTCGTAGTTTCAGCTCTTAATATACTAGGCGTTGCATGGATCCTGTTAACTAACTTGGACCAATAATTTTAATTTTTAATATTATAAAAATAAATAAATAAATGGTGTAAAATTTTGACTTTCTATTCCATTCTTAGTATAGATAAATACATCAAGAGCTAAAAATATATTAACCTTCTCTTTACAATTGAGAGTAAATTTGAACGATTTTATTTTAAAAATATTTATCCGATAAATGATTTTGACATAATAATTATTCTTTAGACAAAAACACCATATAGACAAAACTTCACCTTGTAAGGAATGTATTTATTAAAATTAAACTTTTGGGATGGATTGGCAATTGCTTTCCACATCCCATTAATTTCTTTCTGCACCTCATCAATTGTTTAAATGACCATTTTATCCTTGCAAAAAAGACTTCTAGCTTATTCATTTTGGAATAGGCTTTCCAGGATTTCTAAAATCCTGAACAGAATTTTCGGAATGAAATTTAGGAAATGAGATTTCCGAAATAAAAGTTCTGGAAAGCGTAAAATACATTCTAAAATGCATTTTTTGGAATATATTTTCGAATTTCACTTTCCAGAATGCATATAACTCTTTCTGAAACAAAATTTTCGGAACACCCTTTCATATATAAAATAGAATATACAATTCCAACATTTATATAAAGAAAAGGCAATTGCTTTCTGCACTTTATCATTTTCTTTCTACCACCTACAACTTTTGGAATTTATTTTCTGAAAACATAATAAACAATTCTGTAAAAAATCTGAAAATTTGATAGGAAAAGAAATTTGATGGAGTAAGAAAAACTCTGAAGTTGTGTGAAAGGGGAAAGCACGTGACGCAGAAAGCTAAAGCCGTCAACAACACGTGCAATTGTAAACGCGACACATTAAACTAACATTATAATCATTTTTTTAACAACGTATTCATCAATGTCTTGGATAGAATAGTTAGACTAAATCCACAAGTTTTAAGAAATTAAATATATTTGTTTTGATGAAGTAAATAGTTTAAATTATGAATTTTAAAAAATAAATAGATGAAAAATATAATTTAGATTAATAGATTATGATGTGAAAACGTGGTCCTTATTCTTGCAACGGAATGGCTTTTTATGCAAATTTTGCCAAGTGTCACGCTACTGTTGATTAAAACAAATGTTTTTTTTTTCTTTTACCACCTTACTAGGAATGTTGGATTATTTGGATAGTGAACAAAATATTCGAATTTCATCCTATAATTCGTCTGCAAGTGCATTGGTGTAGTTGGTATTAGTTTTTCAATTAAAAGTAAAAAACTATAAAGAATTTGAACTCTCCCAATTTATATATTTTTTTATCATACGAGAAACAATATAATCAATCTTGTTATCACATGCTGTAGTAGGATACATCTAATACCTATATTTAAATTCGGGTATAATTATATTTTAACAATAGGTTTTGTAAATCGATAGAAGTTGGGATATAACCATGTTAGTTTTTTTCTATATTAGTATTGTTTTTAATCATTGGATTAATTATAGGTTTATTAAACAGTATTAACTATAGAAATTAATATTGCATTGATTTAATTATAGTGGTAGATATTCATTTTGAACTTTATAATAATTTATTATATACATGAGCTTATTATGAATTAATGAGTCGGCTGAAGTTGAAATGGAGACTTTGTGAGGGACTAATTGTTAATGGAAAAAAAGTGGAGAATAACATCTATAGTTGTATGTTTTTATAGATGAAAAATATTACAAATTTAAGGTAAATGATATTAATTATTTATAGTATAAACGTATATATTAAAACTGTTCAATCAACTTTTACTTAATATTTTATGGACTTTAGTATTTTATGTCACTCCTTAGTCACAAGAAAAATCTCTGAATAGATTTCATATTAATAAATGATGAATAAATTTATATTATGATTATGATACTATTTTATCTCAAAATTTTAAGAAAATAATAAGGTTGTGGGACTTTTTTCTTATTCAACTTTGCCATTTTTTCACAAATATTAATTTTAAATAAGATTTTTGTTCTTAATGTTTAATACCATTGCATTCATAACTAATATTAAAACTAATGGATATGTGAAAATAATATTAGATGAATATTTGGGAAGGAATTAAGCCTTTTATTCATAATATATTAAAATAAAATTATAAAGAATGATCTATACTAAATCAAGATTTGTAAGATACAGATGGTAATGTTTTAAGAATGAAACGTTTGTTGTATTTAGTTTATTTCAGAATAGAAAAAATTAAACACTCTTGNTTAGGTTAAAGTAACTTTTAAGAGATATTTTAGTAAACTTCCAATGATTACTTGGCCTATACAAAAATAATATTAAATAAAAAAAAAATTGTCACAAATAACGTTAAAATATACTAATTAACTAAAATTTGTTTGATAAAAATGACTTCATAACAAACATCTAGAATGGTAAGCTCGTTATCTTGAATGACATNAACTTCAAATAAATTGACAGCAACATGTAAAAAACTCGAGAGATAAATGAAATAAAAGCATTATTCAAAAAACATAAATAAAAATCGAAATTGATGTTGCCTGCTTCCATTTTAATTTCGGTAACATTATTATGTACCAATTTGATTGATGCAAACATAGTCTGACAGTAATTAAATCAGTAATTTCTTTCTGCTAAACTAAATCTATCAGGAGATCACAAAAAGATTCATGCTCTCATTGCATATAACCAAGCACTTTTGCTTCCTTTGTTCATAGACGAGTTGAGACACATTGGCTACACACAAAAGGCAACAATGCCTATGATTCACCACAGAATCTGATTTTTTTTTTTTTTTTCTGAAGACTATATCAATAATATTTTGCTTCTCGTTTCAGATTCTGCCACAATTACTTGTGAAATAAAACCACACACAGAGAGAAAAGAGAAAGAAAGAGAGACAGAGATTCATATAATGAATGGGAATGGCAACATAACAAGAAGCTAACCGTTGTGGCGCTTGGGGTAGCTATTGACGGCGACTGGTTTCATCAATCAACATTGGGAATCTGAGACCCAATTTCAAATTCAAACCAATCTCTCAATTAAACTCCACCCATTCAATCCCTGCAACTCCTGCACTGTCACCATGTTCACACCCTTTCAGGGCCTTACAAAGTTCTGATCTTTCACTATATTCCTCTTCCTTCACAGGTTGGTTTTGTTTCTTTTGCTTCAAACTCTTGTGGGGTTAGACATTTGGATTCAAAGTCAAGGTTTTGAGGCTCGTGGTTTATTGGCCGTTTTGAGTACTTGGGGTATTTCGTGTGTTCTTCTGCTTATCACAAGTGCTTTTTTCTCTCGATTTGAATAACTAAGGATGACTTATTTATGATTCTAACAATCATGTCTCAAACATCGTATATTGACTTTCTTTATTTTGCTGAACTAGTCAAGTAATTCACGATTCAATGTTCTCTCGACGAGTAATACTCATACTCATATCATATGTAATGCTCCACTGTTTTTTGCCCGTTTCATATAATGTTTGGCCTTGTTACATCCTGCTTTGATTTCAAGAATTTGATCAATTGTAATGCTCATTTTTTAACTACCCAGCTTTTTTCTTCTGTGTATATGTAATTATACTTGATCAATGGATAGCGAGCAACTTAGTTTGCATTAACAAGACCAATATCTGTGAAATCGTTGTCTTTGTTTTCGCAAGATTCATGTTTTGTGCTGAAGTTTCAGGATTTAACATATCAATATGCGGTACAGCGTGAAGAAGTCAAACGACAAAGGATCTAAAAAATCTGGTCATTTGAAGGTACGTACAAAAGGGAAGAAGGATAAAATGAAAGTGGAATCAAAATCTCACACAAAAAATGTTGGCACTGACGTATCAAAGAAGAGAGTTATCTCTTCCCTCAAGATCAAAGGACCTCGTAAGGATTCTTCAGATAAGAAATTGACTACTGGACAGAAATTGCCTTTGAAGAACAGAAAATCTTCACAGAAGCCATCCTCAAAGTTAGCAGGCAAAAAAGCTTCTCTTAGCTCTAGAAAAGAGGGGAAAGATGCTGATGGGGAGGTAAAGCTTCAAAAAATGAAGAGAAAGAGAACAAAGAAAAGACAAAGGAATAACTTGGATCTTGATGATCCTTCACGCCTGCAGAGGAGAGCACGGTATCTTTTAATCAAAATGAAGCTCGAGCAGAACCTTATTGATGCTTACTCTGGAGAAGGTTGGAAAGGTCAGAGGTATGGTATAAGTTTTCCTATAGCTTTCTTTTTGTTGCAAAAGGTTGGGTGAATAACATGCATATTTTACCGTTTAATTGATTTAGTTAGGAGGTGTTCCTCTTAATTGATTTTTGTTACTGTTATTCTAAGAGGTGCATGCTCTATGTCACTTGAAATATCTAGGAGATTAAATTATTCAAGGGAAATGTAAATAGATAAATGACTGGTTTATTGAGTTACACTTCCATTGAATTTGGTGATAGCTGGAGTTTTCACGTACCCACTTAAGCTGAATTTATGTTTTGCTTGAAAAACTTAGTATGATTATGCTGTACCGTTGATTATAAACCAGAATGGATTGGTGTCTCCAAACATTCTTCATGGACAACAGCTTATGGCAATGCAGTGAATTCTTAACCAGAAAACAATTATTAGCTATTTTCATCAACGCTAGCCCTTGACAAATAGCAGTGTGGCTCATCATTATTCCATTTTTTGCATTGATGGGGACTCCTTTAACAGTCGAGAAAAGATCAGGCCAGAAAAGGAGCTACAACGAGCAAGGAAGCAAATTTTAAAATGTAGACTTGGTATTCGTGATGCCATTCGCCAATTGGATTCCCTTGGTTCATTGAGTTGCATTGAAGATTTGGCAATTGCTCCAGGTGGATCTTGTTGTCAAAAACATGTGAGCAAGTATCAACACTTCATTGCATTAAATGATTCTCTATTCTTTCCATTTAATACTTGTGAACCAGCTTCATACCTTCTCTTATTTTGCTAAGGGAGAGCCATCTCTCACGCCTTTTCTGAAGTCAAGTTGTATCATGTATCATGTATGGAATGACAAAGCACATTTTAAAAACTGTATATTCAGTCTTCTATTTTTCTCAATATAGATATTCTGTGCTAAGTGCAAAATGCGTGAAGAACCTCCACATAATGATGTTATACGATGCTATGGTACATGCAAGCGTGCTTTTCACCAAAAATGTGTGGAACCTTCTTTAGACACTGAAAATGGTAAGTTCCATTATATGATAACAAGTTGTTCTTTAGGTTGCAACTTCCTCTGTTTTGATTTCATGAAATAAATTATTTGTTTAATTATATATTACAGTTCCTCTTGCAGGGCAGGACTGGTTTTGTAATTTTTGTGAATGTAAGATGGAAATACTGGAAGCTATGAATGCTCATCTTGGAACTCACTTCTCCTTGCACAGTGCTTGGCAGGTTTTTAATCTTATAATCTCTTAACACCATTTATTTTTTCTGTTTTCATCTCTCTCTACATATATAATCAATTTAGAATTTTATGTACATACCAGACGAAAATGTACTCCCCCAAATTTTTTCTTTCATTGTTGTTTGTTAGACTTTCTTCTCTTAAAAAGTACTCCTCACTTTAAGGAATCCAAATCCATATATTCCTACTGGTTCACCTAATAATTCCTTTCTGGCATAATTGAAGGATGTATTCAAAGAAGAGGCTGCTATCCCTGATGGTGAGACTACATTACTGAATCCTGAAGAAGAATGGCCGTCAGATGATTCTGAAGATGATGATTATGACCCAGAGAGGAAAGAAGACAACCACAATATCAACATGGAAGGAACTGATGATAGTGCGTCTGATGATTTAAGTAGTTCTACAAGTCTGTGTTATTCCGATGATGAACATTCTCCAGTACATGGTGTCAGTCACGAATATCTTTTTGCCAATACCAGCATAGATTCTGATGAGTCAGAGGACAAAGCCTGTGGGCGTAGGCAGCGAAAAGCTGTTGACTACAAGAAGCTTTATGATGTAAGTATATGAAGCTGTCCCTGATTTGTTTGCTGTCCTATAATGTAAAAGAAGTTTTATCTGAGTTCTCTTTTCCCAGGAAATGTTTGGGAAGGAAGCTCCTGCATATGAACAATTGAGTGAAGATGAAGACTGGGGTCCTGGCAAAAGAAAGCGAAGAGAAAAGGAGTGTGATGCTGTTGATTCTCTTATGACGTTGCATGAAAGTGAGAATATACACCCCAATAATGAGCACAACAAAATGACAAAAAACATTTCTTCAGGCACAAATATCAAAAGGCATTGTTTTAGGATTCCACGTGATTCAGTTGAGGTACTACCAGAAACACTTGGTCAATTTATTTATAAAAGGGTTATATGTGCTTTAATTTTTTTCCCCTTTCATCTTATTATGAAATGAGCCAGAAGCTTCGCCAAGTTTTTGCTGTGAATGAACTTCCTCCAAGATCTATTAGAGAGGATCTTTCAAAAGAGCTAGGACTTGACACTGAGAAGGTGCCGACTTAGTTTATATCTATCTTCCTTTCGAATTTGCTTTTGAAGTTTTTTCGTTTGATGCACAATTCATTGATCCCCCATGGTTATTCCAATTAGTTCCACTCTGTTTGCATGTCTATAAACACTTTATTTGTTCAAACTTTCTGCTACTAACTTGTGCTAGAAAATGCAGGTCAGCAAATGGTTCAAAAATGCACGTTACTTGGCGCTTAAAAGTAGAAAGGTAAGCCACACTTTAATCTCATTGTTCAATCAATGCAAGTCTATTTTGTTTTCCTTTTGTTATAAACAATTCTTGCACTAGTAGCTCTTTTTATAACTCTCACAAACAATCTTTACGGTAGTGTTTAAATTTCACTTATTTTGCTTATGAAATTGATTTTGGACAAATGTCAAGCTTTTTAATTTTAGATTAGTGTAACTAAAATCATATAATAGGATTACTCGACGACTGAAAACAGAGAAAGTCTTGGAAATTATATGATGAAAATTCTTGTCTTAATGAGAAGACCAAGAGAGTAGTCTTAGCATTTTTTGGTAGATTTACGACTTCCTTTTGTGTCAGACAGTCAAATTTTGTAGTCCTTTGGAATTTGCAATGAACTCTAATGGGAGTGGATTTTGTTCAGCATCAAGCAGAAGGAGCAGCAAATCAACATATGGGAATCACTTCCACATTACAAAATCAGGAGAAAACTGATCTTTTGAAACCAAAGACCTTGAAAATTACTACAAGTCATTCCCAGAAGGATGTTAAAAATGTCAGTGGAAGAAAGAAAATTAAGTTTTCTAGCAAGAAAAGACAACCAGAAATTCCTCCACCTCCTGGAGAAAATGGCAACAAGGTGCTTTTCTAGTAGTTTCATGTTTTAAAGCATTGTATGTTTGAGAAGTAGTAACACATCCATAAACCAGGCAAATCAGAGTTTCAAATAGAGCATTTTTTTTTTTCTTTACAATCACTGCTTTTTCCCCTTCAGGACTGTATGGAGATGAGTGATGATGTGAGCTTGAAGAAACTATTGAAGAAAAAAAAGAAGAGGCTGTTAAAGTTTACATTTGGAGGAGATTCTGAGACGGCAGAGTTGGAATTGGAAAGATTGTGCAAATTGAAGCAAAAAGTAATTAGTATGAAGGAAAAATTAACAAGAATTCAAAGGTTGGATGTAAAGGGTTCAGATGAAGGCCATTCTAATGAACAACCATCCATTGTATATGTACCCACAGCTGTATTAAGGGAAAAAACTGAATGATAACTTTTATTGGAAAATTTATGAAAGCAGGGGAATACCAGTTAATTCCTGTCTCCTTCTATTGCTTCCAGTTAATGATAACTTTTTCATGTCCCTAATATTAGTGATGATACAAAACCAGACATCTCATCTTCACTCATATGCATACCAAACATCATTATAAAGCCCTACACAGAGGTTGTTTTTTATTTTTTGGTAAATTTATCATTGAGCTTCTTCACATGTCATCAAACACAAAACTCAATCTTTATTTATCACCAACTATACATAATTTAAAATAAACATAATGTTAATTCAAACCAGTATAATATTTACTTTTTTTTACTAAAAAAAAGATATTGGAATAGATAATGAGAAATTTAACACGCACAAAAGAACAAAAGTTTTTTTTTGGGTGAGTTAAGCTTCTACTAGCTATTTTCATTTATGAATGGCTAACTCATGCTTCCTATATCCACTCTTTCTTTGGGGTTAAATTTCTTTTGATTTCTTAAATTTGTTTCTATTCTAAATGTTGATACATTTTTATTTTTAAATTTTAAAAATAAATATATATTATTTTTAATTCAACAACATTAATTTTTTATATTTTAGTTTTTAAGTTTTAAAAATGAATATATATTATTTTTAATCCAACAACATTAATTTTCCTAGTTATTAAAAGGTATTTTAGGTCATTCTAAATGATGTAAACTGTTCAAATTTAATTTGAACTGCAGGTTAAGACGTAAAAATAATTCTATATAGTTGAACTAAAATGGTTATCTATTTTCAAACATTAATAATCAAACTCTATTAAAGCTTAGAATAAAAATAAATTTTAATTTTATGTTCAAATTTATGAACTAAAAATATATTTAAAATAAATAATTAGAAAAAAATATATCCAACATTTTATGGTTCTTAAAATTTGTTATTTCAATTTTCAATCAATTTTTTTAGTTTCTATAGTTTATTGTTCAATAACTTATATGTTTGTCAGTGAGGAAAATGAAAACATTTATTTTACTTTTTGGAGATGAAAAATCTAATAAATATGTTCATATTAGTTTTTGTTTTTGTTTTTACCGTATTTAATAGTTTTACATTGGGAATAAAATTGTGATGGAATTTTAGTATCCAAACATATAATACTTTAAATAAGAAGTGGTTGACTTTAACAATGTCACTCGACGGACTTAAGATCGAAACATCAATATCCATTGTGGACTAATAACAAGGTTTTAAGACGAACTATCGGTTCTTTGAGTCTTCCATTGGAAATGACCAATCATTTCCCTTAGACCTCAACTAGGGAACTTATGTTTCTACCACTATCAATAGTTCCACATAGCTCAAGAGTTAAGGCCTAAGGTAGTTTAAGTACTCCTTCCACCTTCTAAGGCGTCTTAAGGATAAAATCGTGATGAAGCTCCATGATTGATCCTAACGATGATATTCGTTACTAGTTGTATTTATAAGATCAATATGGTCAAATTGTTTGTTTGATGTTCCAAAGTAATCAATTTTTCTAACAAGTATACTGGGTAGTTTGTAGTACAATAAGTGTTATATCCATAGGGATTTGGCATAAAACAAAACATTCTAAACTAGCTTGACTTTGAATAAAACAGTAAAATGATGCATGAAAGGTGTGGAAACATATTTAATTTAAGAAGATAAGGTCAATTGTGCAACTAACATGTTACGAAACAATTTTAAATTGAAAAGGCGTGTTAGAAGTTAGATTTCACCACTTTATCCCTCTCTTGCAAAGATTCAACTATTATTTATAAAGATGTAATTAATCATGTCGTGATAGTTCTCTTTAAAATAATTTTAGGTCCATTCCTGACACCTAAAGCCTAATATCACCAAAATTTAGTATGATTCTCCAATTACTACTTGAATTAATTGCTTACATTAAGATCAAGACTCTATAACATGCTAGAGCCTTGAATCGATTTCTAACATCTAAAAGCAAAAGGAGAACTAGTTGGACCACAATTTGGAACCAGTTCCACTCAATCTCAATCTAGTGAAATAAAATGAGTGATCAATTCATCCAACAACAAGCACAAACTAATTCATAAACATGTAATAAAAACATACTACAATAAATAAAACAATACAAATACAAGAGAGTTCCAAAGATTTACATCTTTGCTTCAACACTTTAAGAGATTTAGCTCCTCATAATAGATGAAAATAATACAATACAAGGAAGGGTCATCATATCCTAAACCTCTAATAATATTCTTTATTAAAGTTCAGAAGAAACTCTTTGAGAAACTATCTAGAAAGTTTCTCTCTAAGTTTTGTTAAGAAGTCCCTTAAAATATAGGAACAACTATGTTTTTATAAACTTTTTAGGATGTGAATTTAGTGGTGAAAGTGTGGCTCCAAAGGTAGAGATTTCCTTCTAAGGTGAATTTTCTCTGTGACTCAAGGTTTGTGCTTTTGGTGTTGTAGTCCTTGAGATAATTTCTTAGAAAAAGAATCTTTATAGCTTAGTCTCAGTACTTGAGGTTTTCTTCCAAGATAGATTTGTTCGTGTGACTCAAGTCTCAAGATTGCTTTTGTTCAAAATTACTTTAATTTTTTCCATTTTCTTTAAATTTTTCCTTTTTATTTTATGTAATCATTAAAACATGTAAAACAAGTCAAATTATGATAATTTTTATCGATATTTAACATAATTAAAACAATATAATTATCAAATTAATATCAAAATTAACTTGTATTAAGTATTTATTATTGTTCCAAAATGAAAAAGTTTAATAATCTATTTGGTAAAAACCGTGTTAAAATATATATATATATATATATATATATATATATATATATATATTTTGATCTCTCACTAAACTTTGATCTTTATTTAAAATTTTATTGTTTATTGAAATCTTTAAAATGATTACCCTTGTTAATTAATTAAATACCGTGTTAGTGTTGAGTAGGACTAAACATATTTGTTTAAAACTTATTTTATTTAAAGGAAAAATAAATAAATCAATGTGATATAGAAAATTTTCCATTACGATTTGCAACCTCTTTTTCTATTTTTTTAATAGTGTGACAAAACAAAAGATGGAGAATAACAAAAAAACATATACATATTGATTTTTATCTTCTTTAAATTTCACCTTTAAATAGAGAATACTGAAAAAAAAAAAAGTAGGAAATACAAATCCTAATAAGTAAAACATGATATTCATCACGTTGATTTATTCTTTTTTTATTTAAAAAACGTAATTAAAAGAATACACACGAGTCCTACTGATGCAGAGACTTAATGAACACCAATTACTTTAAAAAGGCCAATAAGCAACATAAACCATAAAAATTTAATTAAAAACCTAAATTAAAAATATTATTTAAGACAAGAAAAATAAAAGGTACAAATTTATTAAAAACCATGAGCAAAACAAAACTATAAAAAGGCTTATCTATCAACGGGCTACTCTAATTCATTATTTAGGGCGCTTCTTCTTGCACCCTCCCTGTTTGTTTTTCTTGTACTCTCACAAAAAAGTTGTATTCTCTAAACTACCCCTCCTTACAAATATAATAAAAGTTCATACATTTTCTTATGTTTAATATTTTATGGGGTTACTCCTGTACCTTCCCAATTTCATCCCCCACCCCCCATTCCATTTTTACCCTTTGTTCTATTTTTTCTATTCCAATTTTATCTTTTAGCAAAAATTTATATTTAGAAATAAAATTTTATGATTTTATTCTCCCACCCCCACATAACCTATTTATTCTTTTTTTATTTTCATGCTTTCATCTTTACGCTTTCTTCTCAGGAATTCTTTGTTCTATTTTTTTAGAAATTATTTCTCTCATTTTTCTTGTATTTCAAGTGATAATTGAGATATTGATTTCTCCTGGAAGAATTTGTCCTTGAATTATTATATCTCTGCATTGCATTGGTGGTGTTGTATCCAACCTTTAACCAGCGATCCTCTTCGAGTCGAGGTTAG
>NC_028357.1:45575209-45679978 GCF_000741045.1 Vigna radiata var. radiata
ACCAAATATCAACAATAGAGAAAGCTACCCAATCCTACACATTACATACATTAAAAAAAATAGAAGAAACGAAAAGAACGAAACCAACGTCTACACCTCTTCGCACCGCGTCGGACCGCCACATACTCACCGCACCACCACCCGCCGCACACCAACAGGCCGCACAAAACAACAGCAGGTTCAGAGGAGGACTGGGAGAGTGAGAGTTGCAGAGAGCATTTAAAAATGAAAGCTTTGGTGGGGGTGAGAATACGCGAAGGAGGGAATCTTGAGTCTGTGTGTGTTCAGAGTGTAAAAGATGCAGGGTAGGTTAACTTTAATAAATAGGAGTATAAAGGTAAAAATAAAAATAAAAACAAAAAAGTTATTTTTGTATTTAAAAAAAAAATCCAAAAAAATTGGGGGGTGGGAGATGGAATTGGGGAGGTACAGGGAGTAACCCCCAATATTTTATGGATTGGATGTTGTGAAAGATAATTTCAGATTGAAAAATATCTTTCGGAACACAAACATTGTGGACTTTCCCAGAGCCTTCCTGAGCGTGGCAGCACCCTATTTATGGACCCTATTAAAAGTAAAATTAAATCTCTTGTTAAAATTCCAATTACATTCATAGAACCCTCACTTTAAAACAATAGCAAGACAATAATGGAGTACATATTTACTGTGTAGAACTGTTAAATTGTAAGAGAGATAAATTATTATAGGCTGCATGAGCTCATCCCCAAAAGGAAAGTTTAAAAAGTAATTCTTACTGTGCTATTCGATCTCCTTTATCAATTAGACCATAACTACGAATTACGTATACAATGAAAAGGAAACTCACTGCACCTTCCAGAAACTAAAAAATATTTTACAAAAATGAATAGCTTCAATTCCATTTTGCAACTAGTTTGAACCTCCAGTAAGAATAAGTTAGAACGACAACATGTGATTCGTCGTTCTAGTAATTGTTTTAAATCATATATCAAGTTGACTTTCGAATTGAAAGGTCTTGTATGACATTTAACACTAACTTAAACCCGTTCAATATGCTACTTCAATATGCTACTGTAGAGCAGATTTCCAGTTCATAACAGATATTATATCAGTAACTGTAACAAATATTAGAAGACAAAATAGAAATTCAAACCAATGGATTAGTAACAAATAACTTTCAGCTTTACATAACCAAAAGTCTTGTTCACAGAAATGACGGAAACCAACCTTGTGATATACAGATTACAATTCATGTTTGACGTGATAAAGGCCTCTGTGGCTTTGGAGCTGAGAAGAAATAGAAAGAGCATAAGTATTATTTATTAATATGGGCTATATGAACCACATATCAACAATATCATAAAGCTTTAGAAGGTTTTGTGTGCTGGTGAGAAAGGACCAAAGTAACTTGCCATTGGGATTTCCTTGCTCATAGAATGTTCGAAAGAGAAGGACAGCTTCTGATGCCATTATACCTCCAGTACATTTGAAATTCTTTCCTGATGGAACTTCACTGTTTATAAGAAAAATAAGAATTATTTGTTTACATACGTTAGTGGATGTGGCAGACAGATGTAAGAAAGATAGACAATAAACAACAATTAATAGTTTTCCTGACAAAGTAAAAATGATAACAGTAAATGACATGCACCTACAAAATAATTATGAATAATAATAATAATAATAGTAATAGTAATGATAGATAGATCAACACAAGGCTTGCGTAGATGGTGCTGAGTTAAGAGACATACTTATTGACTGGTGTGGTGTTACTTGAATGCAAGGACAGTATCGATCCACAGCCTCCAAATTTATCATTTGAACAGCCATAAAATACTTCCTTTATACCTGAAATAATACACAAACCAATGAATTAGAAATGACAATATAAAGAGTGCAACTGTAATGGCTTGTTCAACTCAAGACTGGAAGAAGCATACCTAAAATTGATAAAGCAGATGCGCACATTATGCATGGTTCACAGGTAACATAAAGACTGCAGTTTGAGAATTTTTCAGCAACTTCAGACATTGAATGTCCACTTTTCTGCCATTGCCCAAGAAGCACGTCTATAGCTTCCATTTCTGCATGCCTTGTAGCCTGATAATAAAAAAGGCATGAATCATAAAAGGATTACAGTAATGAAGAACAGCCAAAGAAAAGTATGAATAAATAATTGCACAAAGCTTTGGTGTGAAACTTGAAATAATTGTTAATAAGTTGTGAAAGAAAAACTGAAAGCTTTCTGTTTATCATTATTTGATAACAAAACATTGACCAGAACAATCAAATATTTTTTCTTTAGGACTAAAAGTAGAAGTACTTAACTAAGAATCACTTACGGGTAAGGGGGCCATCAAGGACTAAGTGAAAACATGCATTAACAAGTTGTGCGACCACTCACCCAAGCCAACAAAACCAGTAGCAGACTGCAAAAGGACGCGTAAATTGCAAATATGAACCAATTATCACTGGAAGCAAATGTATAAACTCACATATTATCAAATTTTGGATGTTTTCTTTCACTTGAAGAGTGCACGGTGTGCTTAGTAGAAATTAATATTTTATTGTGTTTAAGGCCAGAGTAGGAGGGCTAAATCAGTTCTCACTAGGTACGTGCTTTTTATAATTATAAATTTAATAGCGTGTTCAATTGTTATAAATCTACTCCACAAATTTCCATTCACGCAAATAAATATTGGGCATTAAAATCAAAGAAATTATGCCATTCATGTACAGATGCGCATGAGCCAAGCTTCATATTTCTCACTTTTCTGTATAAGTTTTCGTTCTCATGCTACTATTCACAACGGTTGAGTGAATACCCAGTAAATACTTATTTTAACTCTCCCATTTTTGTCATGCTATAACAAATGAGAGTTCTTCATTACTTTCAGAACCATACAATTTTAAAATTTCACTTGCTATTTAAGCTACCATTTATACTGTGAAAAAGTGTATTCTAATGAGGTCTCTATCTAAGAAAAATGAACTTACAGAAACCAAATCTAATTAAGTTTTCAGTAGAAAAGCGTAACATTCAAAAGTAATCCACAGTTATAAACAACAAATAGATTATTAAAGGAACAGCTAAATATAAACCAAAGGATCGAAAATATATGCATGAAAACAGAAAAGAGATCATTGATCAAATTACATTTCGTGTCTCGGTAGTTCGATTCCTGCCTGTGGCTATTACCTTGCCATCCTCAACAATTACACATCTGCCAACAAATACCGCAGTTTACATAAAAAGAGTAAACCAAAACAATAACGATCCAATGAAATGATGATAGACATAATCTCTCGAAATGATTCAATGCAAATACAATCAAGATGACTAATGAACAAAGATTTACTTCAGCCAATTTTACACTCAACAAATGATGGGAAGCATACCAGGAATTACAAGAAAATGTTAAATGCTCCATGTTCTCAAGGTTACTATGATGTTAAAGGAGAAAACAATAAGCCATTATTACTAAATAAATTGATCTCTGACTATACATGCTAATCCAATGTTTGATGCCAATGGCTCAATTTTTTTTTTCCTAGTTTTTCTCCAAAATAAAAAGACCAATGAAAATGGGCTCATATCTAAATTCAAAAAGCAGTTCAACGGATTGGATTTGGTACAATGCAAAAGAGATCAATGATATTCAAACATTCCCGCTCAGAACAGATTGATTTGACCAATCCCGTAGCATGTTTCCGGTTAGGACTTAAAGCACAAGAGGAGAGTTCAATCAAAATGATTAGTAGCCCATTAAGCGAGAGAACCTAAAGGTTTACGTATCAAACCAAATAGTTTAGCCTACTCGATATGGGCACCTTACGCTACATCCCCTTTAAGGGCTGACGTCCACGAAGACTTCATTCTACCGACATTGACCCGATGGTACCCTTTTTCCCAATAAGGGATTTAATCACCTATCAGTATTCAGTTTGCACCTTATTCCAACCCGTAGGTATCCCTTTTCATAATCCAACTCTTAATAAAAACACCAACTACTAGGATTTAAGTACAAGAGGACAGTCCAACTCAAAAGACTAGTTCACGGATGGGAAAACCTTAAAGCTTAGGTATCACATCAAGTAGCTTATCCTACTCAATATGAGAATCCTAACAATTTCAGTTGAGAGTCATTACACCCCTGTTTTTGATTCATTAAATCCCATTGGTATTGACTTGAAATGACTTTAGAAACTGATGCATATAATTAACCTTCTGTTCAATCAGTACCTTGCCTTTTAAATAGGAGTCAAGCAAGTCTTCTCACATTTACAAAATCCAATTAAAAGTTTAAGCAACTTATTATTACACCCTCTTTTGCCACCTATACAGTCATCACAGCACCGACACCCATTTAGCTCACACTCTCCTATGCACTTCTTTCGCTATATTTATTTATGGTCCAAGGAGGACAGTCATCTTCAACATTAAAATCAGTATCACCCTCTTCTTCTTCCTGAGCCATTAGAGAAAAAAACTAAAATATTCTCTGATTTCAATTCAACTATCTAACTAAATATCCTATTACCATATAATGGATTTCATTGTCTTAATGCAATCAACCAGTACCAGTGATGAATGTGAAAGACGGTCAACACCCTTGCCTAACACTTTCCAATCCTAACAACACCTTTATGAATTACAAGTTACACTTCCAATGATATTCAAGTAACATGAAATTGTGAAGGTAACTTACCCAACAGGCACTTCAAGAGTATCCAAAGCTAACCTCGCCTGTCACATAAATCAGAGTAATTAAAAGAAATAAAAACAGTTAAGTCTAATGCCATGACAATAATGATAACAAAAACAACAACAAAACTATTTTTTCACAATGCTAGAGGGCTCCTCGCTATGAAAAGGTACAAGGGAGGGTCACTGTGTGCAACCTTACCGCTGTGTTAAGGCTCGCCTTCATATAAATAATAATAATAATAAAAAGGCAAGAATATATAGATACATGGTGAATGTAAGGACAGCGGAATCAACATAGTCAGGGAGATAGATGGGTTAAATTGTCAGTTTGAACGCAACAACTGCAGCCATGAAGAAGACAAACACTGTGTTCCACTAAAAGCTAGCTACATAAAGATTACTCCACCGCCTACCATAATTTCCAATTTGATGAGTCATAAAGATCAATAAGCAAAGAAACTACATAAGCAACTATTGAATATACAGTTAATTTCTGAAAAAATTACGAATGGTGGGTGTTCATCACGTACAGAAAGGAAAACAATCCTACCTACAGGAGGCATACTTGCAGAAATTAATAGTGCATGTAAAAATGTTTGCAAAGCATTACCTGATGTATGGCTAGCTCCATGAACGAAAGGGTCTCAGGAGAGGTCATCATGAGCCAATGCAGAGAACAGGGATTCGAAGGAAGAAGAAAAGAGAGGCACAACGCTTAGTGACTCACTTCACACCCTCTCTCTCACCTGTGACAGAGGAGAACGAGTGATTACTGACTTAGATGTAAAGTATCTACTCGGCACAAAGAGAATATATACATATATTTAGTCCATCTATAAAGACTCTTTAACTAAAGTTGTATTTTTTTAAAATACTTATTTTTTTTTCTAAAATAAGAATAAACAGAAACTACACAACCGAAATAAAAAATAAATAAATTTTGGGTTATTAGTCTTACTCTTGTATATTTCCATTTAAAAATTTATATGAAAAGTTATTTAAAAATGACTTTTTTAAAAGATAAATACGACAATAACGGACTTTGTTCTTCAATATTTTCCTTTATAATAAATGTTGATTTTTATTTTTGAAAACTTTACCTTTTTATGATATTTTTAAATTATTTGAAAAGTGAGTGTAACGTGAGCTACTACTCAAGACAAAAAAGTAAAAATATTTTTAAAATTTTAATAATATTATTATTTTTAAGAAAACAAAAAAAAATGTATGTGAAGAATTGGAGTATTAAGAAGCAAGTGTTAAAAATATAAGATAAAGGTCCTAAAAGAAAAGTGAGAAGAATTAAAAACTGGAGGTGTATGCGAAAAAGTGAGTGTAGTAGTAAACGTGGTGGGGTGCACTAAGTAAACAAGGGTGTGCGCGATGTAAAGGTCCTAAAACAAAATGAGTAAAGGGAGGTGCAAGAAGCTTCAGCATATTACAGGCCCAATCCAGTAAGATAGGTGTGTGAGGGCAATGACTAATCCAGCCTTAATTTGTTCTTAATCAAGGGGTAACCCTCTTCCTCGACACCTATGACTCCTTTCTCTCCTCCCCACACTCCAGCATCCGCAGCCCCCATCGAGCCTCCACCTCACCGGCCCCGCTGTTACCGTCGGAACTATCGTGGGTGTCACAGGATGCGTGGGTAACGTCATCATAACTAGCGCCGCTATTCTCCCTTTTTTTCATGCTTAAAGCTGTGTGTGTGAAGAATGATTGAGGATGTTTGGGTTTGTGTTGGTCTTGGTGCGGTGAGCATGGTTGGTGTTTCTGTAGAAAGTGCCGTACAGATTGAAGATGATGGTGTTGTGATTGGGTTGAGATGGAGGTTCTGATGGGTGAATGTGCTTTTGTGGTGCGTGTTGGAGAAGATGAAAAATTTAGAAAAGATGGTGAAGACGCAGGTGATGGAGAGTAGAAATTTGGTTGTGAGAGGGGTGTCTGATGGGACTGTTGGGTGTTCAATAATTACATTTCACAAAGCATCCATAAATGAATCAATGCTAATGCTAGAAAACAAAATCACACCAAACATACCACACTGTCCTACTCGCTGCTTCTGTAAACTTTGGAAAGTAGAGAGAAAACCACTGTGGATGCTGAGGCTCTCATCCTTCTTTCTCAGTTGAATCTCCTTGTGCTCTCTCCCCTTCCTTTTTGTTATAAAACCGATTTTGTCTCTGTTTTCTCTTTTTGAACCTTACCTGTGCAACAAAAAAGTTTCAACCTCATTCCTTTTTTTCTCTTTTTTTTTCTCCAAAAAAAATTCCACGCTTTTACTAAATTTTTTTTTTAATTTTTGAGATAATGAACTTAATTAATATATCTACGTCTGTCTATCTATCTATCTATCTATATATAGATATAGATATATATATATATATAGATATATATATATTTGAATAAAAAAGTATATCTTTATTAAAAAAATTATATTTTTTTTACCAATTTTTTATCTTATATCATATTAAAATGAAAAGTTCATATTTATTCTTATTCATGTATCTAATTGATATAAAAATTTTGTTTCATCTTCACTTGTTGGATAATGAAATTTTATAATTTTATAAAATTGTAAAATTATAATTTATAAAATTTAACATGTAGCAACAATTTATCTGAGTACTTTTTTATACATGTTATTTGTCGAAATAATTTTGTAATTTGTATAAAGAGTTTCTTATGAGTTTTATTTGTTGAAATAACTCAGTCATGAAAAGTTTTTTATGGGTGTTACTTATTGAAGTAACTTGGTGTCATGCCTAAAAGATTTTTTATGAGTGTTACTTATTGAAATAACTTTGTGTCTCGCCTTTATGCCTTTTTATGAGTATTACTGGTTGAAGTAACTCAATATGTCGCTTAGAGGACTTTTTGATAAATGTTACTTTTGAAGTAACTTGTGTCTCACTTGAAGAAATTTTGATGAATTTTACTTGTTGAAGTAACTTTGTGTATGAGATCTAGCTCAACTCAAAAGGTTTTTTTATTGCCTTCTTCATCAAAGTGTTGTCATCTTCAGGAAGTCTTGTCAAGTTATGTTGGTATCATGGCCTCGGTGTCATAGGCTAAACAAAAGGATGTTTCTATTGTTGACGATTGTAGGGTGCAACATAACCTCATAATATGGCCGGTATCTCCTTTACCCAAAGACCCTTGCTTTTTCTAGCTTTCTTAGCTTGGTAAGGATGACTTTGTTAGTGGCTTTGGCCTACCAGTTTGATCGGGGGTACTCCATTGATGAAAGCTTATGTTTTATGTTGAGTTGGCTGAGGAGATGTTCAAAGCTGATATCGATGAATTGTCGACTTTTATCGATGATTATGGCGTCTGGTAGTTTGTGTGGTTATGCATTCGACCAATTGGGCTTTTGTAGGATGTGCTTGATGGATAGTTTGTGCAAACTCAAATATTAAAGTTGTGGAAGTAGTGGCGTAGTTGTTGGACAAGATCAAAGCCAGGGAAACCTTTTATACATTTATTCCTTCCTACATTCCTCCATTATGAGGATCGAGCTTATCGTCAAGTGTGACACTGCCAAGTACATAGCCAAGGGTTGATTTGGCTAGAGATTGCTAAGGACATGGAGTGTTGCAACTTTCTTCTTTAGTTGTTGAAATATGGTTTAACATTCTTCGCTCCAATTATAAGTCTGAACTCCTTTTAAGATCCTGAATAAGGGTTTCACCTTCTCTATTAAGCATGACAATAAACAAGTTAAAGAGACTAGTTTATCATTCAACTTTGGACCTCTCTCACACTTGTTTGGATTATTCTCTATTCTTCATTGAGTTTCGTGAAGTCAAAAAATTTGGTACTAAGAGAGTTTGGATATATGTGAGTAAACATGTGAGAGTGTGTATGAGATTGAGTAAGTATTTCTCCATAATAACACTTGTATTTATAAGATTAACATGGACGGTGGACTCATGTTATAATACAAAAATAATACTTATCTTGGATAAGTAATAATAACAAAATAATTCTTTATTGTAAATAATAATCATATTTTAAATTGGCGACATTGATATAAATAAGTAAATATGTGAATATTTTTTCAATAGATATATTTTGGATTGTTCCAAGATGAAAAACTTTAATAAACCTTGCATTCTTTAGTATATCTATCGAATCGAGTATGTATATGTAGTATTTTATTTAAATTCAAATTTATTTTTCAATAAAACTTAGACTAAGTTATTTTAGTATAATGTTTACTCTTATTATTATATTTTCTATGTGTACTATATTGTTGATATTACACTTAAAACATTTATTATCAAATTTACTAATCTTGATATATTCTAAAAATAAAAAAATTTGGAAATACTGAAATAAAAGTGCAATGGTTAAAGTAAATAATATATTATACACAATGAATAAACAAATATCTCATTTATCAAATTCTATAATGCTAGAAATACTGAAATAAATATAAGATAAAAATAAATAATTGTGAACATCTAAACGTAATAATAAAATAAAATAAATTTATTTTTTGTCATTATCAAATATAGATGTCAAATGAATTTGATTTTATTAAAGTTATTTTATTTTAATTGAAAATCTTCATATAATATTGATTAGATATGAGTAAGAATAATATCAAAAATTTTAAATTGAGAGAGAAAGAAATAAGTATATAGATATGTTGGAAGTTCCACATCGACTAGAGATAAGGCCAATTTATAATATATAAGTGGGGTGCAGACCTCACCTTACAAGCCGATTTTGTGGGGTTGAGTTAGGCCTAGAACCCACTTCTAACATGGTATCAAGAGCCAAAATGGGATCTCATATCTTATTGAATGTACTATATCTTAAAACCCGGTACTATATCTTAAAACCTAACCCATATCAGAAATATTCTTTAAACCTTTTATTATGGGATTGATTTAGGCCTAAAACTCACTTCTAACATAGTATCAGAACTATGGTTAGAAGCCGGTTTTTTGGGTTTGAGTCAGGTCTAAAACTCACTTCTAACAAGATATATGTATCCTTTTTTTATTTTATACATGCTAACCTAAAATATTTATGTTAAAATTTTTCTGTTCATTAATTTTATAATTTCTTTATAGACATTTTTACTCTTTTTATAATTATTAAAATTTTATTCAATTGTTATTTATTTATTTGATATTTATTTAATTATAACTTATTTCTAAATAGTTAACATTGTTGATAAAAGTCTGTATCATTGTGAAATTGAATAATTTATTATATCATACTTATTTTTGTAAAAAATATTTTAATTATTATTTATACCACTAAGAACATAAATGAATATATCCTGTTACCATAACAAAAGAGAGTGAAACAAAAAGTTGTATACCTATGTATAAAATTAAATTAATTTTTTATTTCAAAAATAAGAACGAGAAAGTGAAATTTGTACCTATCTCATTATCATCTCTTGTCAATATCTGATCAATAAAAAGTAAAAAATATAAAATCCTATATTATATAAATAAGGTAAAGATAATGAAGTAGACATCATTAAACAAAAAAGAGAAATCAAATTATTTGCGATAGACTATTTTAATTGAGATTGAATTAATGATAACACAAATTTTTTTCCGTATACAAAAATATATTTCTATTTTATCTCATAAATCAATACAAAATGAAAGTGTCATGTGAGATTTATAACAAAGAAAGAAGAGGAAGATTGAAGTTAAAGAAGTGGGGGTTTCCCAACAGGTAAGGAATCAGAAATAAAGTGTAATTTTCCCTTTTTTTTTTCCTAAGTTGGAGATGCCTTTACCCAATAACCATGGCCAACCTTCAAATAAGATATCACAATAGGATCACTATGAAATAAGACTTGGTACAACATATGCAACTTTAGCCCAAAGTCATAATGTTTAAACGAATTCTTCGATAAATACTTCCTAAGACGAAAAGAAAACGTAATTATTTGTTTATAAATTTAAAATTAGTTAAAAAAACCATATTTATTTAAAATTTATGTTTAATTTACTACAACTATTTTTTCAGTTTTATTTTTGAAAAAAAATCATTGAAACATGTTTTGAAACACGTGCTTAAATTAGAGAAACAAGAAAAGTGGAATTTAAATATTGAATTCAGGATGAGACATTTAATAGGAATGAAGAAGGTAAAATTTGCCGTGGCCATATTCTATTATAGATGGTTACAATCATTAACTACTGGAATAAACGAACATTGCTTTGCCTGAATTGACAAGGTTTTAACACCCACAGAAAAGTTAAAAAGTTGATGATGAATGTGTTGAAATTAAAAATGATATATATGTCGATAGAAGGCCAACTCAACGGTCAAGGTGATTTCCTTTTACTCTCATCGCTTCCTGTCAAATCATCACCATTAAACATTAATAAATCTGTAAAGTCTTATGATTGGAAAGCATAACCATCAATCACCGTTAACTTTTTCTTCTTTTATTCTTTTTTAATTTTGTTAGCTTTACCTAAACGGAAACCACTGTTGACCACAAAGGGATGGGATATGAAACGCCAAGAGAATTTTATGTGTAATAGAATCTTAGGCAATTTGTTTCGACTACTTCTTTACTTATTTCATACAGCATCAACGTAAGGACTATGAAGAACCCAAAAAGTAAAAGGACTAAAGGGGTTAATAAAAGAGTAAAGGTTACAAAAATATAGATAAACTCTCACTTTCCTTTTTTTTCTTTTTTTTTTTTACTTTTTTTTTTATTGATTTTAATCAGGATCCCAAAAAGCTTGTTCTTTACTGCTACGTGCTACTACATACAAAATCATCTGTGTGCATTTGAGCTAGAATTGAGCCTCCTAACAAATCGCCCCTGCCACATCACAAATAAGTTAGACTTGCTACCTCAAATGCATCTGTCTGTCAAACATAAATGAAACCATAATTCATAATTTAATTTCTTAATGAAACCATTCATCATCCCTTTCTCCTTTTTTAAATCTGATTTTGGTATGAAATTTTCGTCCTAGTTAGGCAACATTGTTCAACCAACCATCATCACAGTAGAATTATGGTGTCCAATAAAAATGAAGGCCGACCAAATCTGCTGTTGACATAGGAATGTATATATATATATATATATACACACACAGCGTTCATTTTCATACTATACAAGAATGTAGACCAAACATATTTTATTTATTTATATAAAGAGAGAGAGAGAGCGTGATATAATATGATGAAAGAATCTAAAGTGAATATTGTGATAGAAATGAAAAGTGGAGGAGATGCATGCGTCAGGAGCTGTTGGTGAAATTAAGAATATAAACCTAAACATTGGCATTGGCAGTGGAAGGTATCAAACTAAGGTGAAATAGATAGATCCTCAAAAGTTGGACAAAGTGACCAACCATCCTAACTGGGTCCACTCTCCATAACAAAAATAAACTGTGACGCACTCACCAACCTCATTATCCAAAATTATCATCGCCAAATCATAAACCACATTTCCTCTTTTCTTTTAAATCAAAATTCTCCCACTGTCCTCAACTCACTCGTACCTTCATTCTGGGCCGTCGATCTGCGTTGACCTTCCTCACCTGGTATCTGATCTTCTTCGAGAACAGTCGCGTTCGCCGCTTTTCTTTGTAGCGCTGCACGCTAGCTTCTCTCACTCCGCCATTGTCCCACCACAAATCAATTTGCGACAGCCGCGCCTGTCCCCCAAAACACAATTCTGTTAATTATTCACTACTACGGCATCCCACCCTCCCCTACCATGTACACTCGTACTTAAGTTTTTCGAGTAAAGCCACACACAACAACATGTACACACAATTTTAATAATGCAAGACAGATGTAATTAAAACTAAAAATAATAACAATAATAGATGAAAATTGTAGTAGTACCAGACCATAAAAGATGCTTTTACTTTTAACCTTTTTCCGGTGTAACGTACCCAAATTGAAATTAAAATTCCATTAAATATTTTAGTAGAACTTTATTTTTTTAAAAGATTAGCGTGAAAAGTAAAGTAAAGAGGGACAAAGCAAGAGATGCATGAAATCCTTTACTATGTCAGTTTTAGTTTTAGAAAGTTGGATTACCATACTCAGTCATTAAAAAGGCTAACCGTGGAGTCAATCTCCAAACTTTATTAGCTTAAATTTTAAAATGATTAAATTAAAATAAAGCTTCTTGCTAAACACGCTGTTATTTCCTCGTAAACCTCGCAATCAACAGAGTAGTATTAGCCACTGTTACTTAGTGGAACTTACCGTGACGTCAGTTTCCGGCAAGTCGGCCAAAGGGCTATCGTCTGCGAACGGTATCCCTCGGTGGGACCAAGCGCTCCGAACGTCTTCGTAATTCAATTTCAACATCAAACCTTGTTTCGGTTTGGGCAATTCAGCGTTCTTCAACTCCACCACGGCCGGTTTCTCCGTCGCCGCAATCGCTGTCACCTTCTTCTTCTTCATCTTCTTGTCGGCGGTCACCGGAGGAGGCTTGGTGTTAATTTTGGGAGATATCTGATGAATATCGACGGCCGGAAAATTCCACCAGTTTCCGTCGTCGACGTGTCGGAGAGCACTGACACGGGGTCTGGGGAAGTCCGATTTCCCGCCAAAAGGCATTATCCAGGGAAAGTTATTGACGGCGTCGTTGGAGATTTCTTGGACCCTGCTCCCCATGATGCTATCGATCCCTTCTTCAATTTCCTCGTCGAGAATCGATTCCGCGTCAAGGCTCTCTTCGCAATCGTCGTTCAATTCGAGGGAATTGAAATTGACTACGGAGCTTATCTCCCCGGGGCTCCCACACGCCTTCTCCTGCACACTCACCACTTTGGGCCTCTCCATGGGCTTGGGGCCCGGTTGGTCCAGAAGGAAACACGAAGACGATCCGTCCAAAACCCTGAACGGCAAAAACAGCTCCGAAGAGTCATAATCGAAATTCTCCGATGCGGGCTTTGCGAATTTCCCCTGCGTTTTGAGGTTCTTTGCAGAAAAGAGGTTCGGGTAGGCCGTGGATAGAAGTGCAGCTGCTTCATTGTAGGTTTGGTTCGGCCGCTTTCTCTGAGTTCTGGGTTTCTTGGTGGAGATTGCGAGCGCAGCCGAATTGCTCGATTCGGAGATTGTTGAAGAAGGCGAAGAAGAGGTGTGTGAGGTTCTGGTGGAGGAAGACGGAGATTTAACAAATTCGAAATCGAATCCGTAGGTTCTTCCTCCAGCTCCGGTCAAACACGAAGACATTGTTTGTATGTGTGTGGCAAAATTTATGCAATGATGATCAGAATTGAAGAGGCGTGGAGTGGAACATAGGCTTGTGTGCGTTTTTTCAGAGGGGGCGCAAAACCCTAAACCCAAAAAGTACAAGCAACAAAATCTCCTGCCTTATTTAAAATAAAAAGGAAATGAAGAAAAGGCCAAGAGGTTTTGGGAATATTAGAGTGGAAGAAATAGTGATAACAGAGGAGAGGAATTGCGTAAAATAAAATAAAAATTCGAGAGCTGCTAATATAGTTGGAAGTGTGCGAAAAAGGTTGCGCTAGGGTAGGAAAAGCAGGAGTGTAGAAACAGGGCATTCATTGATTGATCGATTCCAAAACCCAAAAAGATGAACCGAATTTGGTGTCGGATAAGGAAAAGAAAGTACTGTTGGTGTGAATTAGGGAAAGCTGGCCAATAAAAAGGGATTGAAGTGTATGAAAGGCGAGTGGTGTTAAATTCAGTAACAGAGTATGAGAGAGAGAGAGAAATGAGACAGGGCAGAGGGTCACGAGGTGAAGCAGATAAAAGGCAAAGAACCGTTGGGGTCCCTGTATGTATATGCAATTGGCAGGGGTATAAGCCCACCCACTGTGTCACTTGGTGGGAGAGAGAGAAAGAGAAGTTGGGGAAGAAATCTCAGAGAGAGAGTGAGTGAGTGTTTGTTCACACTTGCAGTGGAGGAGGTCGAGCGATGAAGACGAGAACAACGAAGGAAGAGACAATGCTCGGTTTCTCTGCTGTTCCTATTGTGGGGACCATTCATATTAAGATCCTATTTTTACCTCTTCAATTATTTTACCTTGTTCTTTTACTATAATATCCCTCTCCCATCTTCCTCCTTTTTTTTTCTCGCTTTTTTATTTTTAACATCACTTAATTATATTTTTCATTCTAAATTTTAAAACTTACTTAATACAAATATAAAACTAAAAGTTTTTTTTGGTATAGAGCCGGCCATTACTTAACTATTATCATTATTTGCATTAAAACACATTGTTGTGCTCTCACAATTCATAAATAAATGCATTAAAATGAAACATTTTTTTTGAAATTAGCAAAGCGCAATAATATTATTAAACAATATCTTTTGGTTGTCTTTTTAGAAGAAAAAGAATATACATGGTTTGTTTGTTGTTGGAGATGATAATTTTACATGGAGGTGGGGCAATATGGTAATCGGGTAATGAAAATCTTACTAAGTATGGCGGTGACAGAGGGACGTGGATGTGTAGGTACAGGATTATTCGGTTTCCATACCTTACCTGCTGCAAAAGCTTATACAGGGTATAAGGAAAAAGGGTCTTATCTGGTGACGTGGCGGAATTTGGTTGGAGGAGTAAGATTTTCTGGCTTACGTGGCCTACCTTTTATGGGTAAGCTGGTGCACAGTTATTCACGTGTAGAGAGAAAAAAGAGGTGGGCTTTTGGATGTGTTCTGAGACCAACCAGATTCCACCAGTTTTGGTGTCTTCTGCCTTGCATCTGTGGCACTTAAACGCGCTACGTTCCCCTTAATACCTTCAATAACTCCTCATTACATATTATCAATTCAAAATCTTTCTTTTTCTTTCACTTACCACATTCACACAAACACATCCACTATACACTCTATTTCTGCTGTCTACACGTCCAACTGTCCATTTTTTCATCCTTCCTTATCAGATATTTTGAGACATTCCAGTAGCATCCACTTTCCTCGTATATGTTGTTTCTCAAATATCTCATCTTTCTCAGAGTTGGTACATCACAAAACTGACACCAGATCTATGACAAAAATGTCATGTATGGCTAGATAAAAGTCTATTAATCCTTAAATTAGTTCATAAATATTTCGATTAAGTTATACTTTTTATATACAAAATATTTTAACACACTTTTTTATTCAACTATTTCAAATTATATTTCTTCTGGAGAGCAAAATAATACTGCTCAATTCAATTTGGTAAAGTTCTTTTCTAAAACAAAAATCCATAACTATGAAGTTAACGTTTAAAATGCATTTTTTCTTTCATTATTTAATTATCTTGGTGAATTCCTTTTACACGAGAAAAAGAAAAACATTTTCACATTCCTTCTTTCTGAAAATTAATTTAGTCTCAGTGTTATTGTTAACAGATATAAAATAGTTCATGACCCAGTGTTTTCAAAAGAATAATTTCTGACCTTTTATTAATTAATATAAAAGATTTATTTTTTTTATATTTCTTACAATCTGTCTCAAAATATAGATATATTCTAAGAAGTATAGACTTAGTATGTATATTTTTTATCTCAGAACTTTTAACAAATTTAGATCTAAAAATTAAAACTACTATGATGTCTTTTGATTTTTTTAAAATAATTATGTATTAATAATATATGTTTTTTTTTTCATCTGTAATTTTCAATCTAACCTAAAATAGTATATTTATATTGATTTAACTTGTATTAAAATATATTGTAAAACATACTTCAATGGTATATTTCTTTAACTATATAATTAGTTTTAAACTAGATGATGAGGAAACAAATAATAAGTATTTTTAAGTTTATAAAATCGAAAATTGATTTATAACAATATCTCTATAAAAAATATAATAATAGATTTTATAAAAATACGTGAAAAAATATAGAACAAACACTTTAAACATATAAAGGATGCATATAAAAATATGTAAAATAGATCCATTAAAATGTAAAGTGTATTGTTAGAGTAATCTAATAAGTGCATTGATAAACTCATCTAATATATGTTATTAGACTTGTATAATCAATATGTAGATATACTTATTTAATATGTAATTTTAGAATCGTCTAATTAACATATGAACAAATTTGTACAATGTATGTTGTAAGACTCATCCAATCATATAATGGATATAGTATTGTAATATGTTAATATGTTCCTTTAGTATGCTTATGAATATACTTATTTAACATGTACTCTTAAACTCGTCTAATTAATGTACGAACAAAATTGTCTAATGTTTATTTTTAGACCTAACTAATGTTTTTCATTATAATCATTATGAATCAACTCGTCTAACATATATTGCAATATTTATCTGATAAGTGAATAAAAAAAATTATATAATGTATTAATAGATTTGTCTAATTTGTGAATACTTGTATAATGTATATTCTTAAAGTTGTTTAATCAATATATGAGTAATTTTGTAATATTTATTGCTAGATTCGTCTAATTAAGAAACAGACTAATGTTTTACATAATAAAGACATAAAAAAATTTAACAATAAAAATATTTATATTATAATTTGATATAAAAAATAAATTGATTTTTCTGTTGAGAAAATCTTTAAGACAAAATTACCATGACATTATACATAATTTGTGTTATAGATAAAAATATATTATTTAAAAAAATATTATTTTAAGAAATAAAAATAAAATAGATATTTTTAAAATTTAATTTTAACAATGATCAACTAATTAGAAATTATAAAGGATAGAGTAAATGTTTAATTACTTAAATGTCTCCAATTTAGTGAAAGTGTCTCAAGTTATCATTCATTTTAAAAAATTTCAATTGTCATAACCTTTGAAAAAATGTCATCATTAGATCCTCTTAAAATAAAACTACTAACCGTGTTAATTTTGTATCACATATAAATATGTGATATTTTTAATTTTCTAATTTTTTTTTATGAGTGTCACATGATAAGATATGCGAATATTAGTATTAAGTGTCATTGTTTTTAATTTCAATTTAGTCTTCATATATGTTTCTTTGTATGTTTAATTTTTTTTTAAAAAATAAAATAATATTGTCTTTCTAAATTGAAAAAAATATTATTATTTGTATAATTTAATAAAAGGTTTAAAGAATAATTCTGATGTTTTATTTCAAAGAGTAGAGTACCATATATATACATATAATGATCCTATAATTCTTCGTCTATTAAAGGAATGACATGTGCACAAATCTGCACAAATTAAAATAATATCTAAATTATAACTAACACAGTATTTGATTGCCTAATATTCTTTAATAGAATATTTCGAATATCTTAACACCCCGCTCAAGTTGGTGCATGGATATCACACATTCCCAACTTGAATAGAGACCCATCAAACAATCTTCTTGACACTCCTTTGGTGAGAACATCAGCCAACTGTAACTCTGATCTTATAAAAGTAAAGGAAATTATTCCAGCTTCAATCTTCTCTTTGATGAAATGTCTATCAATCTCCACATGCTTTGTTCTATCATGTTGAACAGGATTATGAGCAATTGCAATAGTCGAAGTATTGTCACAGTACAAACTCATAGCTTCATTTGGTTTAAATCTCAAATCTGATAACACATTTTTAATCCACAAAAGTTCACATACACCTAGTGCCATGCCTCTGAATTCTGCTTCAGTACTAGATCTTGCTACTATAGGTTGTTTTTTACTCCTCCAAGTTACAAGATTCCCTCCTATAAAAGTAAAGTATCCAGAGGTAGATCTTCTATCATCTTTTGAACCTGTCTAATCTGCATCAGTGTACCCTTCTACCTTTAAGTTTCCATTATTTGAGAACAAAATTCCTTTTCCAAGAGCAGACTTCAAATATCTCAAAATTCTTTCAACAGCATCCATATGAAGCTTTCATGGGTCATGCATAAATTGACTAACAACATTCACTGCATAGGTGATATCTAGATGTGTATGGCACAACTAAATTATTTTTCCTACCAGCCTTTGGTATCTTCCTCTGTCTATGCTTGCTGAATTTGAGCATTGAAAGAGTTTATGATTTTGTTCAATTGGTGTATCAGTTGGTTTACTCCCAAGCAACCCAGTTTCTGATAGTAAATCAATAGTATATTTTCTTTGACATAGAAAAATACCATGTTTTGATCTAGCTACTTCAATACCCAAAAAATATTTGAGGTTTCCAAGTTGTTTCATCTCAAATTCAGATGAAAGGTATCGTTGTAAACTAGAAATCTCATCTTGATAATTTCCTGTAACAATCATGTCATCTACATATATAATCAAAGCTATAATCTTTCCTTTTCCTCTCTTAAAAATAAGGTGTGATCAGAGTTACTTGCTCTATAGCCAAAAGCCTTCATAGACTTGGTAAACCTTCCAAACCATGCTCTTGGGGATTGTTTTAATCCATATAGAGCCTTCTTTAATTTGCAAACTTTCATTCCATTTGAATNTGTCATGCCTGGTGGAGAATCCATATAAATTTCTTCTGAAATTTCTCCATGTAGGAAAGCATATTTTACATCAAATTGTAGAAGAGGTCAATCTTGGTTTGCAGCTAGCGACAAAAGTATTCTCANAGTATTGAGCTTGGCTACCGGTGCGAACGTCTCTTGGTAATCTACACCATAAGATTGAGTGTAACCTTTAGCCACAAGTCGTGCTTTATACCTTTCAATAGTTCCATCAACTTTATGCTTAATTGTAAAGACCCATTTGCAGCCTACAGTTTTCTTCCCTCTTGGTAAGGATACAAGATCCCAAGTGTTATTTTTTTCTAAAGCCGCCATCTCCTCAACCATTGCTTCGGTCCATCTAGGATCTGTCAAAGCTTCCTGTACTTTACTAAGAATAGAAATTGAAGATAATTGAGATGCAAATGATGCATATGATTGAGATAACCTGTGAGATGACACATATTTACTAATGGGATATTTAACTTTGGCTTGGAGGTCTGGTTCATATTTAGCTGGAGGTTGACCACGGTTAGAACGAGGTGGAAGATTATATTGAACACTAGTAGACTCAGTGTTTGGTGTGTTGGTGGTTTCAGGCAGACAAGAATAAATTTCATCTAAATTAGTATTATCATAGATAGGATCAGAAGGTACCTCTGAAGAGTCAAGTTGAACCTGTGAAGAAGATTGAGCCAATTGGTTATGATCAGAAGACATTGTATTATCCAGAAAAGAAGTGTCCATATTTAGGATTGNCTNACTTNNTGNANAATGATCCTCACACGATAATATATAATCAAACATACTAACATCATGATTATGCACTTCACTTTCATTGCCTCCCTAAAGTGCAGAATCAACATAAAAAAATTCATGCTCATTAAATGTCACATCCATAGAAATATAAAATTTTAAAATTTCTTTGATGGTGGATGGTAAGCACGATAACCTTTTTGAGTTGTTCCATACCCAACAAAAGCACATTTGATGGCTCGTTCTTCGAGCTTTGTACATTGATGTGGGTGTAAGTGAACATATATAACACATCCAAAAATATGAGGTGGTAAATAAACTATGGGAGGAAGGATACAATGATCAGACAACACATCAAAAGGCCTTTGATAGTTAAGCACACTTGAAGGGGTTCGATTAATTAAATAAACGGCAGAGCTCACAGCCTCACCCCATAAATGAGATGGGACATTACCATCTATCAAAAGTGATCTAGTCACCTTTAATATATGTCTATTTTTCCTCTCAGCCACTTCATTTTGTTGTGGTGAATAAGGACATGTAGTTTGATGCAGGATGCCTTTAGAGTTCATGAACTCTATTAATTCAGTCTTAAAATATTCCCCTTCATTATCTGATCGAATAACCTTAATAGATGTGTTAAATTGTGTAACAATCATATGATAGAATGAACGAACCACATCACACACATCACTTTTATGTTTAAGCAAATATACCCAGGTTACCCAAGTACAATCATCAACAAAACTGATAAACCATTTTTTTCCATTATGTGTAGATTGCGGGGCACGGCTCCAAACATCTGTATGAATTAATGAAAAAGGAAAATCAGTTTTGTTATTGCTTAAAGGAAACATAACACGAGATTTTTTTGCCAAAACACAAGTTTCACAAAAAAAATCAGAAATATTGCATTTATGAAATAGTGATGGAAATAATTTTTTTAAATAACCAAATGAGGGATGTCCCAACCGTTTATGCCACAACCAAATTTCTTTTTTGTTTTTATCTTGTATGTGATCATTCGCAAGACAAGTCAATCCTCTTTTATGGTTTTGTCGTGAGACATTTTCCAGATAATACAGTCTTTCACTCTCTCTACCAGTGGCAATCTTCTCCTTGGAATGAATGTTCTGAAAAAGACAATGGGTTGGGTAAAACAAGGTAACACAAGAATGTGATTTTGTTAACTTGCTGACGGAGATAAGATTACAGTTTAATGTAGGAACAAATAAGACATCAGGAATTGATAAGGAGGGTGAGAGGGATATAATACCTATACCTTCAATAGGAGATGAGGCCCCATTGACATTAATAATAACACTTTTAGAACAATTAGAGGAAAAACTATTAAATATATGAGGATCACAAGTCATATGTGATCAGTAGCACCTGAATCAATTATCCAATCACTACCCTTAGTAACAACAGAAAGATTAATAGCAGAGTTTGATAGACCTGACTTGGCCACAAATCCGGCAGGAGTAGAAATATAACTCTTCGAAGCAACGGAAGTTCCAGAATTATGTTTCTCCGATTGATTGTCATCGAAAGAAGCCATCAGAAATATTCAATGAAAAAAAGCACTTATTCCTATATTGTAGAGGATATCAGTGTTTGACTCTTGATACCATAATAAAAGGTTTAAAGTCTGATGTTTTATTTCAAATAGTAGAGTACCACATATATACATATAAGATCCTATAATTCTTCATCTATTAAAGGAATGACAGGTGCACAAATCTGCACAAATTAAAATAATATATAAATTATAACTAACACAATATTTGATTGCCTAATATCCTTTAATAGAATATTTCGTATATCTTAACATAATTGATATTTTTATTAAAAGTAATAATTTAACATGTTATATTATTATATATTATTAATTAATGTTTTGCTAATCCATATTTTTTTATAAGAATAAAACTAATTAAGTATAAATATTTTTACAAAAATAAAGTATTTAAAAATAATATATTATTAATACATGTTTTTTTATAAGAATAGATTAATTCATACCATTAATACAAATAATAAATTTAATTATCTTTTAATTGGACCAAATTTATTATTTTATTTATATGAATGTTATATTAAAAGTTAGTGATTAAAGTCATGATTAATTATGTTAAAGAAATTTGTAATAAAAAATATTAGTATAATATTTATATAAATATTAAATCTTGTCTCAATGGAAAGGCAATATTGTTTTTTGCCATCCGTTAGTAATTTTTTTAATAGGAGGATGCAATTAAAATACAATTAAAAATCTTTTTTAAATCGAGAGAAATTTGACACACTCCTACAATAACAAGTATAGTAATTAAACTTAGAATTAAGAATATAAGAAATAGTTTTGAAAGGAAATTAATACTTTATATATAAACTTTTTAATATTTTTATGTTTTGTTGTTAGACTTTTTTTATAAATATATGTATGATATTTATATTCTTGAAACTTATTTTGTTAGTTTTTATTTATTATTTTTTACATATGATTAGTGTAATTAGTTATTATATAATATAAATTTAAATTTTACATACTAAAATGTAAAAAATATTTCATAATAAAAATATGTATATTATAATTTAATATAAATATGTTTTATTGTTGATAATTTTTGAAGATAAAATTATTACTACTATTTTTAAATAAAATTATTTTAAAAAATAAAATTAAAACATATTTTTAAAATATAAGTTTATTGAATGAGTAAGTAAAGAAATATCATAAAATAAAAATAAATATAAAAAAGAATTAATTTATTTAAATAATATTATTTTATGAAATAAAATAAAAATTTATTAAATAATCAAATAATTACAGGAAAAAAAATTAATAATTTAAATATAAATCATGAGTAAAAACATAAGTTACATATCTGAAAACATGTGACAAAAAAAAAATTAAAATATCAAATAACTGAAAAAACTAAAGATATTTGTCCGCAAAATAATTTATAGTAGATTTATATATATAATACTAATTATTAAAGTATAGATTTATCCATTCATATAAACGTAATTATTTATAAAATATTTTTTTATTCTTTCATACATTACAAATTTAAGAACAAGTTAAAAGTCTGAAAGTATAAATGAAAAAGTTAAATGACATTTATATTAAATTTAATTTAAAATTTATATTAAATATTATGCCATAATTATATGAAATTTCTTAATTGATGGGTGATGAATATTCTCAATCCTTTTCTTCTTATTGTGAAACCATAATGCTCTTACTATCTTCAAACTTTTTTTTTTCTAACACAAGTTTGTTTTTATTTACTTTTATATCACTTACTCTTTTACCGATTCTATATGTTATAGTTTTGTTTTATTATTATTATTATTATTATTTTCATTGTTTTTTATTTCTTAGGCGATGAAGGGAGAGAGCGGATGAAGCTTGTTTATGGAGATATGCGGGTTTGGACTTGGGAGAGAGAGGTTTTAATCCATAATAATATTTGTAGGGATGAAAAGTAAATTTACCAAATTATCCTTGTCTGGGTGTGAACTGTGATGACTGGATGTGGAAGTGATGAAAGAAAGAGGTTGGTAGAGATGAAGAAGCTGGAAAAAAGTGTAGGCCGGAGGTTTCCATAGATGTACAGGTGTTGGAAATGGTTCAGGTTATGGACGGTTGAAGATGACAGTTGTAGAACACGAGTGCTTAATTATAATTATAGTAATAATAATATAATAAGTTTTATTTTTGTAATTTTAAATAATATAATTTATTTTATTTTAGCATAATTTTTATTTTTATATTTAAATTTATATCACAAGAGTAAAATAATAATTATATAATTTTATCTATGAAAATATTTTTTAATGTATTATACTCATAAATTATGTATAAATTTTTACAAACTTTCTTTCTAAATCCATTTAAATCATATTTTTTTGGGTTAAATATGTTTTTAGTCTTTGTATTTTGGGGTGATTTTGGTTTTAGTCCCTCTTTCAAACTAAGATACAATTTAGTCCTTCAACTCTAGAAAACTTTGGTTTTAGTCATTTTTACCAAATTTTTTAAACTTTATTTACTGTTTCAAGCACGTTTCATTATAGCATTTGGATTGTTTACACTTTTTGACACATTTTTGCTTCAATGTTAACTGAGAAACGCGTTTGAAACAGCAAATAAAATTAAAAAAAATTGATAAAAGCAACTAAAACCAGAGTTTTCTAAAGATGGAGGACTAAATTGTACCTAGTGTGAAAGAGGGACTAAAACTAAAATCGCCCCAAAATAGAGGGACTAAAAACATATTTAACCCTATTTTTTTAAGTAAATAATATCACAATTTTATTTTTATTTCATCAAATTTATTTATTTATTTTCGTAATAATCTTTTTTCAATCTATAAATACATCCTTAATCTTCTGTCTTATTGGGTGTTTGTTAATTACTGTACTAGCGTATTTGTCATTATTATTATTTTAATTGGTATATTATTTTGAGTCAGATAACCTTGGGACATGTAAATGTATAAACACACACATCTTAAAAATAATATATATAATTGTCAGTAAAATAATAACTTGCGAAATCATAAAATCTAAAATCATTTATATCTATTTTTTTTTTATATAAAGTTTATTTCATTTAATCTCAACGTGAAATTTCTAATTTTATACTTTGATTCTTATAATTTCTCCAATTATAAATTCTTACAATACATTCAAAACTTTCTTTTGAAATCAAAGTATTATACTTATAAATCTCTTATCACATAACACTTTTTTTTTTTACTGACGATGCTAATTGTTGAGTTTTTCAACAAATACACACAAAAAAGTAATTCATTATTATAGAAATCACGTTTCACCACACTTAAATTGGACCTACCAAGATATTTTTTGAACCATTGTTGTTAATATGTTAAAGAAGATAAAATCATTGTTTTGTATGAGATGCAAAGCAAATATTGATACAAACTTGTGATATTTAGTTTTAAGTATGTTTGGTTGACAAAATAGTTGTTAAAGTGTATTAGTTATTTGTTGAATTTAGAAATATTACAAGTCAACCTACAATGATTTTAAAATCAAATTAATCACAACACAATCAATTAAGTTTATTTTTGATATGAAAAGTATTCATTTCAAATTATATATTTATTGATTTGTATTAATTTATTAACTTACTAATATAATTGATAAAAACAGAACATATTTATTAGTTTTAAAACTGAAGACCATCTGTCATTAGTTATTTTCATAATTAATTAATCAGTAAACAAATTTCTCTTTAAAAATCCAACTTCATTCTCACTCTTAATTGTCCTTTTTAAAATAAATAGAAAATAAAAAAAAATATCTAAGAGTTCTTAGAATAATTTGTTGGAAGTCCCACATCGACTAGAGATAAGGTCAATTTATAATATATAAGTGGGGTACAGACCTCACCTTACAAGCTGGTTTTGTGGGGTTAAGTTAGGCCTAAAACCCACTTCTAACATAATTGACATAATTTTCAAATTTTTATCAAGACTTAAAAGAAGATTGGATTGGTTTTATGGCTATTTGGTCTGGCCTATGATTGAAATGTAAAATATACAATCTTATAGGTGTATTCGTTTCATATATTTTATTTGTTATTTTTCTACAGTTCCTTCACCGCGTAAGTGATATATAAGTTAGGATAATTAAGTGTAGCATTATCTTGGTTGAAAATCTTGAAGAGTATTTCAAGTTGTCGTATATATAGAGTGTAGGTTTTACATAGGCAAATCTTGTAACTCTTGATATTTTTTTGTGGAATTCTAGCTAAGGAATCTAGAAACTGGATGTGGATTCTTAAATAATCAAACTAGTATAAAACTTTGTGTTTCTTGTTATTTCTTTCATCATTTTTTAGCATCTTGATAATTGTAAAGGTTCCAAAAGCTAAACATTCTACCATCCATGTGTTAATTGATTGAATATGTTTTGAAACCAATTTTAAAGAATAAAAAGATTCAAATTATTAAAAAAAACAATTCTTTCACTATTGGTTGGAATATTAGTTGTAACTATTTTAACAAATGTTATTTTAGACGTCATCAAAAGTCATGAAATCACGACAGTTTCAAGCATTCGTTAAAAGCTTAGGAAACCATAATAGTTTATATAAAGACATCATTAAAAGGCCAAAAAAAATCCAGGGCTCAACCTTGGACAAACGGTGGAAACTACTAAGTCAGAGTATGGTAGGGGCATAGGAAAAGAGATCAGAAAGAACACCAACGACGAAATCATCATGTTGTGTCGACACTAGCACTAGTTACGAAAGTGAATGAGATTAACTATCCAAATAGTCCTAGTCGTAAACGATGGTTACTAGGCACACAAAGACACCTCATTATTACTTCGTTTTATACACTTCGAGTTATATTAAGCGAATGACATAAACACGTTCACCCTCTTTCATAATTGTTACTTATACATGGTAAAATTAATCTAACTCCGATCCATATTTATGTTTTATAGATACAAGATTAAAATTAGTTATTATGAATGCATGTAAAACTCACTTTTATATGTATATGATGTTATTCCATTTAAAAAAAAAATTATTTTAATATAATTGAATAGTAATAATCATCATCTTTTATATTTTATAAAATTTTAACAACATTTTACATTGATGTTGAGGTGACATAAAATGAAACTCTGATACAAAATCTCCATATTCTAACATACACATAAAGATCAACACAGAATACAATTAATTAAAATTGCGTAAAATGAAATATAAATTATAATTTATATACTAATTAATCAATATAATAATTTGATTATTCTTCTTAAATTGTTGAACCAAACAATTCAAAATTTATATAATTATTATCAATACAACTTCCTTTATTTTTTTCAAGTTAAATCAGTAAAAATACATTTAAAATCGAAAGAGCACAACACAAATCAATATATTATTTCAAATAGGAAATTAATAACCTCTTAATGAACAAGTGTAAGAGATAAAAAATAATAAAAAATAACTATTGGATCAAAGAACTCTAGATTCAATACGAACACATTCAACAAAACAAATATTGATTCAAACACTGAATCAGTTTTATCCTCACCATTACATTAAAATTCAACAGTATTATTAAAACAGAATGTGAATAAAATATTTTTATCACAAATTAAATATTTATTGTACATTAGAATATACATTTTATTTATAATCTTGGCGTTAAGAAGTTTACTTATGACCAAACTTTTAGATGCATATATTATTTTCTTAGTAATTACGATTTATATACAGAGTGATGTGACAAAGATGACAAATTTACTATTTTATTAAATTGCACAAACAAATGTTACTTATAAACGTATTTTCTTAAAAAATATACTTAATATAAAGAGCGTGTAAAACTTTCCTTTCGTATGTAAAATAGTATTTTAGATTTCGTATATAATAAAAGATTGAATGCTGCATCTTTTTGTTTGCATTTTAGGAGTCGAATGTCTTTTTCTGATTAAGATATTTTGGAGAAAAATATCTGATTGTATATTTCCTGTCGAAGCTAATATTTTTCAAATTAATTTTATATGTTCTATAAATATTTCCAAATCTTCTAAGGAATAAAATTGAAGAAAACGTTTTCCATCTTACAATTTTTCACATATATTATTGCACAAATTATTAAATCCTGTAAATTACTCTTAAAATTAGATATAATTACCATCATATAGCAATTTTATTTTCACTTAAATTACGACAAAAATATGCCAGAATATTCGGTTTGAATCCATAATGTATTTGTATCAGAGATAGAAAAAAAAACATTATGCATGTTTAAATAACATATTTATATAGTTTCATAAAAAAACAGAAGAGTAGAATAATTCCAAAGAAAGTTATTTTGAAATAGGTAGTCATGTGATGGAGTGAGAGTTGATATTTGGCAGCATGTTATCGTAGGAAGGGAATGAGTTGGAGATTGGAGAGCCATTGAAAATGGATAAGCTATGAAGTGTAAGATATAATATAAGGTAGAGATTTCATGAAAACATGTGATTCTACATATATGTAATTAGTTTCATGTTATCAAAATATTATCCTCAACTTACATAATCCTTTCAACGAGTGGATTGTAGGTAGCCACAGCTTAGCATAATCTGATTTTTCGGATTTCATACTTTTAAGCTAATGGAACTACGTACCATTGCCCATTTATTATGCATATAATAACAATCATAATTGATGTAACAGTGTAGAAATAATTGATACCATAGATTGAAGTGAACACGTAACTGCTAAATAATCCTTAAAAAATGCAAACACATGAAACTTTATTAGTTGTTCTTTGTTGTGTTTAGGCAAAGCTTATAGAAAGTTGAAATGAAAGAGCAAGTTGCCGACAGATGAAATAACAGAAAACTGATATTATTTTTGACAGAAAGTACTGATATTAATTACTGGATGGTTATGTATGCATGGTTTGAGAATTGAAAGGTCCTTGGAAGAGAGGGGTTGTTTTGAAAGTATAGGAGAAGGAAAGGGGTTTAGAAGGTTGGTGTCACTGTCTTGTAGGAGAGCTAGTTGATCAACAAAACAAAGAAGATGCTAAAAAAAAGGACGCATGTTGGGGACCATATATTCCATCCTTCCACAAGTTCTTCACAAGCATGGACACAGTCTTCATTGCTCCTTTAATTATATGACACATCTCACCTCTAAATGCTTCTAGAGTTGTTGTTTCATATATACTCTTGGAGAGGGACAAATAGCAACTTGGTTTAAAACATTCAAAACCCAAATATCACTCTTAGCAGACTCAGACCAAACATAAAGAATAACAAGTTTTTAGTTACTACTTGTTTTTTATTCCTATTACAAATATACTTTATTCATGTAACCAATTATTTTATTGTCTAATTTAACATTTTGTAAACATTTTTCTTCCTACCATAACCATTAATTTTACATTATTTTGAAGTTAAGGTTAACCGTAATATAAATATTTTTTTCTCCTTTTAGAAATGTCTTTTTAAAGATAAAAACGAAACGGACAAATTTTAATGGAGATAACATCTTAGTTATATGGTAATGAATTCTAACAATGTCATTTGAGAGATTTAGGATCAAAACAATGAAGATCACTTTGAGACTAATAATTGGTGAGACTAATAATTGAACATTCAATCACTCAGTAATATGTCAACATTCAAATTTTTTAATGTCAATTAATTTTACAATGTTAAAATCATTGATTGGTTTTAATTTATTTTATTTATTTTATTCTTTCTTAGCTCTATAAATAGAGAACTCTTTCTCCATTCTAAAACACATCCGGAATAAATCTTCTCTCATTCTTCTTTCTTATTTTCCTCTTCTAAAAATTATCTTTTTCCTTTCATTCTCTCTTCCTCTTCCAAAAGTTATCCTAGGTATAAACTCTATCTTGTTAGCTCTGTGATCCTTGAATATTTTTTCGAGAAGTCCCTGTTGTATCNTCTATCTTGTTAGCTCTGTGATCCTTGAATATTTTTTCGAGAAGTCCCTGTTGTATCCTGGGAGACTTACGCAATACATTTTTACTACACTTTCTACTTTGCTTTTAAAAATAAAACAACAATACATTTTTACTACACTTTCTACTTTGTTTTTAAAAATAAAACCAAGACCGATAATTGAAGATTTAATCCCTTAAGTCTTCCATGATAACCTATCCTAAAACATGGTTTAAATACTCTTTCTACTCTATTTTTAAAGATAAAAACATTAACAATTTCATACATATTTATAAGAGTTTATACTTGTTATAAATATTAAATTATAAATATGAATGAATATTAAATTTATTTTTTTAAATTAATGTGTTGATTTTGAATTAAAATTAAATTTTATTTTTTAATATAGTATTATACTTTTTTTTCTTATAATCTATCGGGTTGTTTGAGATCAGACATTTATTTTTTGTCATTTTATAAAAGAAAATATTCTTTAAGGTCCAAATGAAGAAATGAAAGTTTAACACTATTTTTTTTTTCTTTCTATATCATTTCTTCCTTTTTTTTAACGAAGTTTGGTGAGATTATTAACATTATTTGAAACCTGACATTCTCTTTTACGAAGTGTAATTTCTAACACAGATACATACATTCTTTTGCAAGATTCATCCCGAAATAAAATATATACTTAGAAGCTTTACTCAAATGTATTAAGAAATAAAACTTTTGGAAGTAAATTCTAGAATGTATACACTTATAGCAAAAAGTTTAATTTCAGGACATAAAAAAAAAGATCGATTCGTAAAAAATAGATCTACAAGCGACATCCTTAATTCTATTGTTGGAATTAGAATTTGAACAATAAACTACTAAAGTAGAAAAAAAAAATCAATAAATAATATTTAAAATAACAAGTAATAGTAATAGTAATATAAACATATTAATAACAAAGAAACTTATTCAACTTTTCTTTTATCTAAATATTTTCTCTTTTTACTCATTCACACCATCCCAAGCAAACATTAAGAACTCAACCTATGTATGTAAAACACCATAGGTATGTTTTATAAAAACAAAACTGAGAGTATGAACAGGTAAAAAATCGGTACAAAAAGTAAGCCTTATTCTATACTAGGCGTGTAGTTTCGAGTAGTTTCTCTTCTGCAATTTGGGCCTCGAGATTGATTTTGGATTGGGCTAAAACTTTGTAGGTCATCTTGAATTTGGGAGATAATTAAATCTTCATTGAAAATAGTTCACAATTAAACGATTCATTTGATAATGCATTTTTTTTAATTGCAAACACTTTTTTTTTTCTGTCTAGTTTGTTTTTCTCACGTAATTCCATCAACTGATTTTAGTTTTATCAGATTGATTTAATTTATTTAATTTTTAAGAGATAAATGTGTTTACGCTAAGCACATCTTTCTTTTAGCTGTACATCAGTTTTGGATTAAGAAAACTAAAAGACTAATTGATCTCTATAAGAATTTAAAATACTTGATGGTAAAATGGCTGGTTTGGATTTAAAATTTAAACAGTAACTGAAATTTTCATTTTCACCAGGTATTTTAATAAATTTATTAGCTAGAATTCAAAATTAAGTAATATGAAATTATGCAAACTTCTCCTTGTAAAACAAATGCATTTAAAAATGTTTACTACCGTTGTACAACATCGAATTCATTTTAGTGCAGAAAGATCAATAAGTCTTTAATGACCCTTTTAACACATTATTTAAATCAATCACACATAAACATTTTTTAAATAATACAAAAAAAATATTTTTAAATTTTATTTCGCATAAGTAATATATGATATAAATTGAAGTAACACTTTGAACAAATATCATAATTTATAAGTTGAGAATTGAATGGATGCATTATATCACGACATTATAATTATGTAATATTATCATAACATTCCGATGTGAAGTCATCACTGTTAGAGTTGACCACAGATGTACAAAATTTAAAATGTGTTTGGTCTTGGGCTCAGGCTATGTCGATAGCAACTTTATAAAGAAGGAGATCACACGAGGAGCACGTGAGGAATGGCGGTTTATAGAGGGAATAGAAGAATAAACTTGAGGTGGTAGTTAGTAAGTAGTAGTGTTAACAAATTGAGAGCTTCCGTAGACACAAGAGAAAACCTGAACCCAACGAATCAACGAACCAACCCCATAAACCCTAACTTCCATCTTTCTTCTTCAATGGCCACCCTCGACCCAATCCAAAACGGCACAGCCAATCCCCTGCTATCGGACAATCCCGACCCCGCCGAACCTCCCTCCACCACCGCCGACGATCCCACTTCCGAGGTCTCGGCCGAGAAGCGGTGGCCGGGATGGCCCGGCCTCTGCGTGTTCCGGCTCATCGTTCCGGTCCTCAAAGTCGGAAGCATCATTGGCCGCAAGGGGGAGCTCATCAAGAAGACTTGCGAGGAAACGAAAGCTCGCATTCGAGTCCTCGACGGTGCGGTTGGCACGCCCGATCGAATCGTGAGTGTGTCCTATTTCATTTCTAGGGTTTCTTCGTTTATATTTTTTGCTAGGTTTTGTTAGGTTCCGTCATTTCTCACTGAATATTTGAGTACTGCTTGTACAGTACTAGTATGGATTTTTATTTTCACTACCTGGAGGTTACAAGTTGGATTCTCTGTGCTGGTGTGTTGGTTTCAGCTCGTTGCGTTATTTTTCTTAGCTTCCAACCTACATTTTTATTCTAGTTTCATTAATTTTACGATGCTTTTTCGATCCAGGTATAGTTACTGGGAGTGTGTTATAGTATTTGTGGGGTGGTTTCTCTGTTGAGTTTGTGCATGCTAATGCGATGCACATGATAGTCGTGGTATCAATGGTTGTAACTTCACCTGTAGTGTTAGAGTTTGAATCTCTGGGACCACGGTTAGTAATCCCCCGGAAAAGGCGTCTGGGTGGTATGGCCGTATGTACTATTGTCACATTGCTTAGGTTCCAATGTTTTTTTATTTGAATTATAAGTGAGGCCACCGTGTCTGTTCAGTTCGGAATAATCTTTTCACATGCACATTATAACGATGTTGAGTTTTTTTATTTGTGTATCTAGTTCTGTATTGTCATTATATGGTTTGAATTTTGTCTTTAGGTACTCATATCAGGGAAGGAAGAGCCAGAGACACCACTTTCTCCTGCAATGGATGCTGTCATAAGGATTTTTAAACGTATCTCCGGGTTGTCTGAAATTGATGGCGAGAATAAAGCAGCAGGGCTTGCGTTTTGTTCTGTTCGTTTATTGGTGGCCTCAACGCAGGCTATCAATTTGATTGGAAAGCAGGGTTCATTAATCAAATCTATACAAGAAAATACCAGTGCATCTGTTAGAGTACTATCTGGAGGTGGGCCTGCTGTCCCTGTTATCTGATAATGTTGCATATGTCATGTATGATTTTCTTCCCGTCTTGATAGCATCCTTTTATTTTACTTATCCTTCCTTATATTGACTGATGTCATATAAAGTGTGCTGAATCATATATTTAATTCCTGGCATGACATTTGGTTTACCTAGCTTCTATGGATGATTCTTGAGATGAGGTGGTTTTATCTTTTCAGTGTTTTAGCATTTAAATATTGGCTAGAATCTAAATGAACTAAAGATATATTCATAACCTTTATTCAAAGTTCACTGTGGTCTGAGGTCATTGAAATTCAAGAATCCCTTCGTCCTTGCTTAATTTAAAGGCAATCTCACTTTAGAGGAGCCTTTTCCAGTAGCTATTGTTGTCATTTTTAACATTTGTGATCCTAAGGAGAAAGAGCTTTTTATTGGTTTTCTTTCAATGTATTTCTTTGTTCAACGTTGGAAGTGATTTTGAAGCCAAATCATTTTCCTGATAGATGAGGTTCCCTTTTATGCTGCTTCGGATGAGAGGATTGTTGAGCTACAGGGAGAAGCCATGAAGGTCCTTAAGGCTCTTGAAGCAGTAGTTGGGCACCTGAGGAAGTTTTTGGTTGACCCCAGTGTTCTTCCCTTATTTGAGAAAAGTGTAAGTTTCATATTTTTCAATTATGCTGAAACTACCAATACCAGTATGTATCATTTACTTTTACTGCTATTTTATTTAGTTCCCATGGTGAATATCATGTACTTAAACTAAGATGTATGTTTATTTTGTTCAAGTACAATGCAACAATCTCCCAAGAGCGGCAAGTAGATACTACTTGGGCTGACAAACCATCACTGCATAGTGCTTCACAGCCTAGCATTGCAAATGACATTCCTCTTTCATCAAAAAGGGATTCTCTGTTTGCTGACCGTGAAAGCCATTTGGATTCATTGCTCCCTCCTTCCACAATGTCAGTATATGGTCAAGATTCTTCACTTTCTAGTCTTCGCTCTTCAGCACTCGGTCGTTCCAGTGCTCCTCCTATTGTTACCACGGTTAGTAATTTCAAGCATCCACAAATATCAATGTTCTATTTGATTGGGCAATTTCCTTTGAAACCTGTCAATACCATTGTTTTTTTTTTCTTTTTTCCATCTGTCTAAAATAATTAAGGCTAAATTACTTAGTCCCTGTATTTATTTGATTTATTTCAGTGTCTCTTTTACTAGAAGGTTCAATTCAGTTCCATAATTTAAAAAATGACTGTACCACAGACCATCTGTTGGATTGAACTTGCACTGTTTGTCTTGTGATTTATGACAGTTTTGCTTACAATTACTGGTGGTTTTTTAAATTCAAAACATTATTATTATAATTAAAAATAAAACATAAAATACATTAAATGTAGCTTAAAAGTAAAACTAAAAAATGTTTGAAACCCTTCTATCTGTAACTTTCACTTCATAGTTTACAAATCGCAACACAATGATGATGGGAGGTTATTAAATTGATACAATAGAATTAAAGGAGATACACTTTGAATTCATTCATGAGAGAGTTGTTAGAAATTTGTTACAAAAGATACTTATATACATGGCTTATTCTAACTAACTATCTAGCACTGCAAGGTTCAACATGACAAACTTATAATAGAACTACAGCTGTCAATTGACATCTCTGTAACCATCCTAACAAACAACAGAAAGGCAGTTGTCGGTTGACAGCTGTGTGTAATCATCCTTATAAACAGAGAGGCCGCTGTCAGTTGATATCCGTGTGACCATAGGTTTATACAGAATAATATACTCAAACAGGGGGCAGCCAAAATGCCAGCATATCTTTTCCCCTAGCCCCCATTTACAACCAAACCCCAAAACCCACTCACTGCTCTCTTCCCCTTCATTCTTGTTCTATGCTGATTTCTATCAAGCTGAGGTAGTAGAAAGTGTTGAGCTTGGGGTTTCACTTATCTGTGAGATGATGAGTTTTCATGTGTGGTGTCGTGTTGAGGCGGAAGAGGAAGAAGCATCAGTGAAATAATATTGTTTTTCGTAATTATATTTGTTTTTTCAAATGGTTAAATAATAGCAAATATAATGACAGTTTTTAACCACCCATATAAATAATCACAAAACTAACAGTGTTGATCCCAATTAAACGAAAGGGCAGCAAATTACTGCCTTTCAGTGTTAAACCTTTTTATTAAAATATAGACTAAATTGAATCAAATAAATAGAGGAACCAAATAGGTAATTTAGCCAAAAAATAACCATTATTACTAGTTTTTTATGTAAGAGCTTTTATACATGTTGATTCGTGTTGTCCAGATTTTAAATCAAGGTACATTAATTTCTGATTTGTTATACGTGTACTTTTGTACCTATTATTCTCATGATGATCTGGCTGAGGGCCAAGCTTTTAAAGTGACTCATACTGTATGATTTTTGTCACTTTACTGTGAAGCTTTTAAACCAAAGGCCTTCTACATATTTGCTTATATAAATCATTCTTTGTATTTTTTTATTTTAGTGTACGACGGTGATGGTAACTGCCACCTTCATTTACTGTTTCCACTTATTAGGTAATACAAACAATGCAAATACCACTGTCCTACGCAGAGGACATAATTGGTATACAAGGGACTAATATTGATTACATTCGCCGCACCAGTGGAGCTATATTGACCGTGCAGGAGAGCCGGGTGCCTGATGAAATCATTGTGGAAATAAAAGGCACCTCATCTCAGGTTCAGACAGCACAACAATTGATTCAGGTACGAGAGTTAGGCCTATGGAAGTCATGCTTTTGTGGTCCTGTTACTTTTGTATGACAGATATGTAATGGGTTTCTGTGTTTGGTCGTACATTTTCTTTAAGTTTAGATGTATATAGAGGATTCCTCTTAACATATTCATTGTATAGTCGGTCACTTTTTGTCGGCATTAAGTCTTCACTAGTTAAAATGCTTGGTTAACAATATCCATTCTTCATGTTGGCTGAAACAATTATTCTACTTACAATTAGATCACTTGATTGGATAATTGAAGAACATTAAAAGAAACTGAGAAATGAGACAAAGGTGAATTTAATCTATTCTTATTAAGAGGGAAAGTAGAACATGAAAAAAATGGAGATGGTTTGCTTAGTTTGGTATTCTTGTTCATTAAATGTTGGTAGGGGGTGGAAGGAGGAAAAAGAAGTCAGTTTTCTATTTTCGTAAAATCATTTACAAACTAATCTAGAGCATTAAGTGGGTAGATCTAAATCTATCAAATAGTCGCAAGTTAAAACATATGACCATTGCATGATTTTCTTTAAGGTACACACGATTGCGATTGGATGTGTATTAGTTGGGTTTCCCTTACTAGACATGAACAAATCAATCCGTTTTTGGGTGATGGGATTGTGCATAAGATGTGAGAAATTCATCTTTATTCTTGATTTTTTTATAAATTCATTTATTATCAAATGAAATTATCAGACTCCTCAGTTTCTATGTATTACTTTTAAATTGTGTTGCAAACACATTGTATTTATTATATCCTGGCTGCCTCCTCTTTAGGACTGTTTTACTAATCGTGGAATAAAGAGTTTGCATGATTACAACCATAGTTCATTTCTGGTTTTCCGCTGCATGTTTCATTCATTCAATTTTCATGCTGATTAGTGATTTTTTATTGGATAATAGCCATCACCGATCGAATTCATACCCAAAGAATAGACTTAGGAGGGATGACAATGGTGTGCCTATTCGGGACACTTCCATTTAAAAGAAAAATTGCCCCCATTACCTGTCCCACTACGAAAAAAATATACATCTTTTTAATTTTAAATGAAATTAATCTTTATAAGTTCTTCGAAATATAAACACAAATAATGAATTTTAAAGTATAACGAAAATAAAATTGTATGATAAAGTGTTAGTGGAAATAGATACGATCTTTTAATAAAACAAAGTTAAATAAGTTGTACAGTTTTATTGGTCTCTCTCTCTCTCTCTCTCTCTCTCTCTATATATATATATATATATATATATATATATATATATATATATATATATATATATATATATATATATATATATTGGTAGCTTCAATAAGTGGGTATTTAAAATACTGTCCATATAGTTTTTGTTTTAGACTTTACCCATACATCGGATTTTTTTTGGAGTGCCTGTAGACTACTTTGTATGGTTATATACTGATAGAGATGTGTTGTGTTACAGGAAGTTATAAGTAATCACAAAGAACCTGTGGCTAGTAATTACAGCAGCAGGTTAGATTCAGGTCTGAGGTCTTCTTACGCTCAGCTGGGCAGTTCGTCTTATTCGTCATCTTCCTTGTCGCAACCCTACAGCGGTTATGGATCTTCTGGTCTAGGAGGAGGCTATAGTACTTTCAGACTTTGAATTGCCGTCTCACAATGACTTCGTTTTGAGCCAAACTGTTTCTAATTGGGCCTGATTAGGGTGAGTAAGTGCCATATGTAATTTGGTAATCTTTGATGTGGCCGAGAGTTGAGCAGTGCCATAGAAAATGTAATGAAATATTAACCATTTTCAGGAGGATGTTTAGTTTTGTAGTGTAAATGTGCATTGAATTAAAATATAATTATGGGATCTATATTTTATTTTATCCTTGGAATGCTAACTATTCTTACATCCACCTATCATTGGTTTAGTTGTGGATGTGTTTAACCGGCTATAGATTTTACTATAGCGGTTACTGTCCAACCGGATCCTCTCCTGCAAACTTCTATAGTATAGATTTTTCCAGTCTATCATTGGACAAATCTAATGGTTCAGATCAAGTACCCAGCGAAACCTTGTTTTTGAAATTATGAAGTATTTTTTCCAGTCACTTTAAATACTTGAAAATAAAAATTATTTAGTCAAAAATACAATATTTTCGATTTTATATATTGAAACTTTAAATTCCGTACAGTATGAAAAAGTTTTTATTAATGAGCTTGTTTATTAAATATTCCCAGTTTAATGCAATAAAACACTATAGATATAAGAAATTTCAAATTTTAAAACTTGGTTTAGTAATAATGTCTTAACATTTTCTTATTTTTATTTGGTTACCCAACTTAAAATTATATAAGAGACATTGTTGAGATTAGTATTATATTATAGACACTGTCGAGTATTAATTGGAATTATCACTGATACATAAACAATTAATACTGGTTATTATATTTAAATATTTAAATTATAATATTCAATTTTAAAGGAAACAAAAATATATTTTTATAATAAGTTTAATTATAAAACACAACACCACGTATTACTGGGATAAAGAAAAAAAAAAGAGTATATTTTGAAAAAAGAAATAAGAATAAGATAAATAAGATTTTTTAACTGAGTATAAAGAAATTCATGCAAACTGAAATAGAAAAAAAAATTGAAATATTAATGGATAAAAATATATTTAACGCTGGTTCGAAATTAGTTGGTGATTTATATATATATATATATATATATATATATATATATATATATATAAAATATAGTGGAGTGAAGAAATGATGTTCATATCAGAGAGATAAGTTATCCCAAAGCCACTAACTGGTGCGTATTGCAGCAATGCCTACTTTGAATCTCTTCACAAATGTGCCTGTTGACGCCGTCGTTGCTTCTGATATCCTCAGAGATGCCACAAAAGCTGTTGCAAAGATAATTGGAAAACCAGAATCCGTTAAGTCAACTTCTATCCTCTATTCTTTCCTTTTACACACTCTCTTTCAACACTGTTCACCACTTGTTTGATCAATTACTCTGTAAAAATATCAAAACTTTACCTAACCCATGGCATGAAATTTATTAAGGATACTATTTACCTTGAAGACTGGACAGAAGTGCTGTCTGATTTTCCTGTTTAGTTTTTCGGTAATTTGATGTTCCACAGTTGAATAATTGTTTTGCTACATTATGTTTAGTATCATTTGACTTGGCTTTTTGTGTCTTTTTTCGTATGCGGGACTGTATTTCAGTATGTGATGATTTTGGTGAATGGGGGAGTGCCCATTGAATTTGCTGGAACTGAAGAGCCGGCTGCTTATGGAGAATTGATCTCAATTGGGGGCCTTGGTCCGAGTGTAAATGGAAAATTGAGTTCTACCATTGCAGAAATTCTTCAAACTAAGCTTTATATTGACAGTTCCCGATTTTATATCAAGTTTTATGACGTTCAGGTAAATTGCCGCTTTGTTCGATGTTGACATGTGTGCTTCTGAGAATATTGCTAACTGATAATGGTTACCACTGTTTGGTATTGTCTGGACTTTTGAAATATTTCTGTGTGGTGTGAAGTGATTTCGTTCATCTATCTTCTTTAATTCGCTGACATAACATATTGAAGCTCTTTTGGTTCTTTAAACATAGAGGTTTGTTTTGTACCCATGCAAATCTATAGAGATTCTTAGAATGTTTGTTGGAGGAAGCAAAAACTGGAATTGAATTAGTGCTATTTTTCAGGGAACGCGATGCTAATAACACAACACAAGTTGTTTAAGTAGAAATTGTATTGGATGTTGTTTAGCCATATTTGTCTGTAGTAAGAGTTTGCAGATTTATGTTTTCTTTTCTTGAGATTAGTGATTTATTTATGATTAAATAAAAAATAATCTGCTGACCGATTCTTTAGGGAGAGAGGGAGTTAAAATCTAGTTCTCATCTTGTTAGGTAACAGCCCCATGAATTTAGGCATAGTGGGACAGTTTTTTTTCACATTTTTCATTTATATTGATGTAATTCTTTGGTTTAAACCTCTTTTTGGTCACTAAGTTATGAGTGGATGTTCAGTTTAGTCCCAGCTTTTAAAAATGTAAACCTTTGATTCCTAAGTTATAAAAAATGTATCAAATGAGTCCTTTTTTTATGTTCATGGTCAAAGTACAAAGAGCAATCTTAAAGTGCTCTTATTATTAAGAAACAAATCAGAGCAATCTAAAGATGTAGCAGTTGTTAAGAAACAACCAAAAACAGTATTTCAAGTCAAAAAATGACTCATTTGATACATTTTTTATAACTTAGGGACCAAAGATTTACATTTTTAAAAACGGGAACTAAACTGAACATCCGCTTATAACTTAGGGACCAAAAAGAGGTTTAAACCTAATTCTTTCAATTCAATAACACAGAGAGATTTACAGATTCAAGAGAAAACCTTACCTATTTGTGTTCACAATTTGGTATCAGCTCCTTCGGGCTTGAACCAGAAATTATTTTGTGAGTGAGAGTGAAGCACCTGGAGAGTTCTGCACAGGAAGAAAACTGGGTTGGGAGAGTGATACACCAGTGCACTTTGAGTGTTTAGAGGCATCATTTAGAAATGGCTGAATCAATCAAATACACCTTCGTTCCAAGGAGTATTGGTACTTGGTGGAACATGGGATTGATGTTGTACCAGACAAGGCGAATGCCTCAAAAGTAGATATCATATGGATGTAAGAACAACAACTCAAGGAATTAAAGAAAAAAAATTATCTCTATCAAGCAATTTACAGAGAAGACAACAACAATGACATACGGTCTAGAGATGAGTCAGACGGTGAAGAGCAGCAGAGAACAGAGGTACAAAGTATTGGAACAAATATCAGGAACGGACCTTACACTCCAGTACTTGAGATTCCAGTTGAAGGAATAGAAGAAAACCTGTGTGGATGACAGACTACGAAGAAGGTGAAAGTCTATGTAATAGCAACAATACTAGTGCTATGCTAGTAACAAAAATTGATTCAGTGACATTTTAAGAGGCAGTTAACAGAAAGAAGTGACGAGATGCAATGGTGAAAGAAATTGGGGCAATAGAGAAAAATCAAACGTAGGAGTTGACTAATGTGCCAAAAGAAGTGAAGCCGATTAGAGTGAAATGGATATTCAAGACCAGACTCAAGGAAAATGGAGAAATTGATTAAAGCATGACTAATAACAAAAGGCTATGCACAACACTATGGAGTGAATTACATTGCACCAATTGCCAAGCTAGACACCATCAGTATAATACTTTCAATGGCTGCACAGAATGGCTGGATCATATTTCAGTTGGATGTGAAAAGCACATTTTTTCATGGGAAGCTGAAGGAAGATATATATGTACAACAACCAGCTGGATTTATAAAGAAGGGACAAGAAGAGAAAGTGTATAAGTACCTAGAGCATGGTACAACAAAATATAAGCATATTTCTTACACAATGGCTTTGAAAGGTGTTTTTGTGAACATACATTGTTTACAAAATCAGCTGGGGGAGATAAAATTCTAATTGTTAGTGTATATGTGGATGATTTAATTTATACTAGAAATGATAGAAGTGTGTAATGATTTTAAGAATTCTATGATGTTGTTATTTGATAAGACTGACTTAGGGTAGATGAGGTATTTTCTGGGAATTGAAATTCTATCAGAGTGCACATGGAATTTTCATATGCCAAAGAAAGTATGCATAGAAGGTTTCATTATTTGAGGAACCAAATTGTCTAGAAATGATGCAGGAACTAAGGCTACTATTTCAAGCAAGTAGTTGGAAGCCTTATGGATTTAACTACAACCAGACCTGACGGACTACGGAATTTGGAATTTTCTACAACAAAGGAGAAGACACAACATTGGTGGCTTATCCAGATAGTGATTTTACTAGAGGCATAGATGATAGGAAAAGCATGTTAGGATTTGTATTCTCATTAGGGACTGGAGCAATATAATGGTATTCCAAGAAGCAGCAGATTGATATTATCCACCACAAAATTAGAACACATAGCTGCTACATCATGTGCATGCCAATGCATTTGCATCATGAGAATTTTGGAGACTATTGATTTTAAAGAACAGAAACACATCCTGGTTCTATGTAATAATAATTCAGCTATTAAGTTATATGAAAATCCAGTATTTCATAGTAGAAGTAAACATATTGATGTTAGATTTTATTTCTTAAGAGATCCTAAGGATCAAGCAGAGCTACTGCAACACTTAGAATCAAGTAGTTGATATAATGATTAAACTACTTCAATTGGAGCAATTTGGGAATATCAAAAGTATGTTGAGTTCGGCGGAAGCGTCATAAATTAACTAAAAGCTTTCCTAAGCATTTAGTTTACGGAGGGTTTGTTAGAAGATTTATGTTCCGTTTTTGAGATTTGTGGTTTATTTATCTGCTGACCGATTCTTTAGGGAGGGAGGGAGCTAAAATCTAGTTCTCATCTTGTTAGGTAACCGCCCCATGAATTTAAGCATAGTAGGGCAGTTTCTTTTCGCATTTTTTCATTTGTATTGATATAATTCATTTCAATTCAATAACACAGATTTATAGATTCAAGAGAAAACCTACCTATTTGTGTTCACAATAAGAGTAAATATGTTTTTTTATCCGAAAAAAAAAAGATCTTTGTTAACTTTATCATGCCCTAATATGCTTCTCTATTCCTTGTATTGTTTTGTCTCGTAAAGAAGTTATTTCTATCTCTTTTTCTTTATTCTTTTGAATTTTCTGAAGCACATTTATGAGTCAAGAAATAGCTTCCCGTCGATACCATGAATGTCATACATAGTCTCAACTTTTATGTTCAATACTTGCTATCCTCATCATATTCGTTTTCTGATGCAGCGCTCATTCTTTGGGTTCAATGGCTCAACCTTTTGATTTAACTTTCTTTCTAGGCATATATTTGTGGAGTTTCACGGGGAAAAAATCATCTTCCTTTGGATTATTGTAATTCTGTAATCATGTTTGTATTAATGAATACAGTAGTTTATTAAAAGGGAAAAAGCGTCTTCCTTTGTTCCCCTTTTTTATGCTTTAGAGATTCATGCCTTCAATTTATTTATCTTCATGTTGGATCTGAATCTTAATGAGCTTCATAAACCATATAGGGTTGATTTCGATTTTTAACGGAAACGGATTCCACTGTTGCCAATTGTGAATGTAGCTTTGCGGCATTTTGTCGGAAATGTTAACAACTCTAACCATGTCAAGAAGAAAATTGCAGTGGATACACTTGGCATTTTCTCTTAGACGTTCTTCTATTACACAAGTAAAATAGTATGTTGTCTCACTAATAGAGTGGAGTCGGATAATTTCATCGGATTGGCATAGAATTTCAGTAAATAAAAATTAAATGTACATTACTAGTATCTCTAAAATAAATTATCTTAGTTTCACAAATCATCATCATGCACTTTTTCTATTTTATTGTTCTTCAATATTGCGTGCAAACTTTTCTTTTATCCCAATTAAGATTTATTATCTCTTTCTAAAACAGATTACAAATGTGGTTTTCCCTCCTTATCCCAAAATGAAATATATCTTTTTGCAAAGTGGTTAGAATCACCTTCAAATCTAGAATGCTCAATGATAATTGCATGGTAATACTTTGGTGGTATTTTAGAAACATTATAACTGGAATATTATTGTAAGAATAAAAATCGAGTAAATGTTGACGATAAAATTTATCGACATTAATAAATCTATATATATTTTCAAAGATTATAACAATTTTTTCAAAAGTCTTGAACAACCAAAATTACATTCTTGTAAAAGACTATTACAAACCTAAAACAAAATTCTTAAGATAATTGAAAATGTTATCAATCACATCGGGACGTACATTTCTCTAGAAACCCCATCATAACAAAGACAACTTTTAGTTTTAAGATAGCATTTTGTTTAGATGAACATTTGTATAAAGAAAGAAACAAAAACAACTAAAATGTTGTTAAGCGAAAATCTTTTTTAGTGAGTACAAGATTCAAAATATATTCCATGAAAATTAATTAGAAAAAAAAAATCATTCTATAGAGAACTTGAAAAGAAAAAACAGATCAAATAGTACTTATGTTGCTCTTATTAGGACATTTGATCTTACACTCAACTTGGAACTAATTAAACGCATATGATTTGTTTTATGCTAACCAAGGATAAAAGAACAAATAACAGATAACATTTTTAAAATTGGTCTCTACAGGAAGTTAAAGAAAGAAATGTGAATTTTGTCACAAGAAAGTGTGCCGTATAAAATCTGTCTATAAGGATAGAAATACACAATTTGCATTGAAAAACGGAGCAAATGTACAGATGTACGGCAATGGAACATGAAAATTTCCACTGCCATTAAGTGAAGTGTTTTCAGTATCATCGTCCCAAATCACCAGCCATATTTTGCTTGCGTTTCAGCTTTGGTAAGCATGCCTTTTGCACGCCGCTCAGCTAGTTTCATTTCATTTTGTTTCATATCGAAGTACAATGAACCAATTTGATGCTTCCTCTTGTGTAGCTTTGAAGGCTTCCCCTTTGTCGAAGCAGGCTACAAGAATAAATTTGGTAAGCTCAAAATGGAAACATCCCCTTTAGTGAGTTGAAGGAAAATTATACGAGTTGTACAATGTAAACTACCAGTCCAGTGACCAAGATTTCCTATTTCTTGAACTATTTGAATCTGTACTGACACATGGGTAAAATCCTAAATTCTATCTGTGTAACAATAAGCATTAATCTTTTTATTTGTTATCATTACTGGCAGCTCAGCATTTCTATGGTCCTAACAGTAGTAAAAATGGTGCAAATGAAAAAAAAAAAAATAACTCTTGGCTTTCTGTCACAAATCTTACATTAAGAAAAAATAAACGATAACAAGAAGAGCCCTTCTTAACATTTAAAATATAATAAGAGAGGTAAAAAAACACAGAAAATAACACAGAAAATGTGTAGTTTTTTTCATTGTTTATCAATAATAAGAGAGGTAAAAAAACACAAGTTGCTAAGCAGTACATCAACATGCAAAGAGTTACAACTATAATGTGATGAATGGTTATAGTAACATAGGATCTAAATGAAGTGTTGCTCAACTTAAAATGTAATCAATATTTTAATTTTACAGGATAATTTCTAGTTTAGTTAGTTACAGCAGAAGTCGAAGCTCCAATAATTCAGAATAGAAGCAATGCAAGATCCCCCATAATTCCTTTAACTAAATATAAGACAAAGACACAAAAGCACACCTCCTATGTGAAAGATATCATTTGTTGTATAAGGACATAAAGAAAAAGACATAATTCCTTTTAATTTTTTTATTAGAAATTTAAAAAAAAAATCATACAGTTCAATATTTACATAACCCTTTTATATGGAATGCAGAGAGAAATTCATGGTCAGCTTTTCTCCAGCTTCCCTTTGTTTTCATAAAAGGAAGATGAGATATATTTCATACACATATAAGCAAAATATGGCTCAGTGACATGCGAGAAAAGCAGCTAATATATATCATTATATGATCTAGGTCAAGCTTATGTAGAGTTTGTACACACCTACACACCCTCATTAGTAGTCTTAATTATAATTGAACTACAAACTAAATTCATCTTATACATTTAAATTACAATGCCAACCCAGTCTACGTGTATGACCACGTTCCTAGTAAGATGTGCACTGTCATTAATAGGGATAGAAAATTATGTTTGGCAGTCAAAAGTCCACCAAATACTGTGTGGCCACTATAGTTGGCCTCTCTTTACAAATTGCTGATGGCTGAGGGGTCTAAAAACACCACTTTATTGCCTTATATTGGTGCTATAAAGTTATTTGACATTAGATGGCAATAATATTAAAGTCCCGTTTTAACTTCACAAATAGAAAGTGGCATCTAACAATACATCACTATTTAAGTACCGGGAATTTTAATGATTTGACATTATGTAACAATGATCAGAATTACCATCTAACTAATCTCTTTACTTTATAGGAATACAAGCCACCAAACATATTACCCATGTATAGTTCAAGTTTTAGTTTCTTGATATACGAACATACTAACTAAAACAAATGAGGATGATGTCTTGTTGACTCACTTCAACAAGGACAAGCATTATACATTCTCACTCGATCAAGGGTCTTGAAAACACCGTTCTAATTATGTAGAAGGAATAAATCTTATTTAAGTCACCCTACTTCCTCCAAGTTATTGTTAATAGGTTGAATGATCAACTTTAAAACCACCTAACACAAAAGATGATTGACAATATAAAAACATATAGACCCTCGGGTAAGCAACTGCAATGAGCAGTGATCTCCAAAAAAAGAACCGCACACTATTGTCAATTGGGAACTGCATATGACAGCATTCACACATGCAGTATTCTCAAGGTGAGTGAATATTCTTGTAATGTGAATTAATATTAAAGATTCAGCCATATTCATGACTGATGAGATATCATCATTAATGTATGCACTTGCTAGTCTCTGCATTTATTGTTGTCCAAATTGACAATAAAACTTGAGCACGGACATTTAAAAATAGTGTTCACAATTTAATGAATATAACAAAGTTATTTATGCACGTTATATCTGTTCCCATAAAGTTCTTGGGAGAATAATGACCATGAGGGTTCGATAAAAACACAGTCATGGCTATCTATAAAACTCTTTCAATAACCTATATTCACTGAGGACCTGCACTAGAAGGGATTAATTGGTCATCAATCTATCTCAATAATTAATCTCCAAGGTTAATAAGTTAATCTATGAAAACCCCCTTCTACCCAATATTTGTTCGGGAACTAGAGAGAGGAATTAACAGGTCGTTAATCATAGGATGTGTTACTAGGTACAGAGAGGGCCTCTTGCATGCATTTAATAAAGAACTGATAGTCCATGTCCCCTAAGCTATCGGAATAGGTCAACAACCATATTCTAAGAACTGTACCCAATAACCTTTTCACTAATTTTCAACATAAAATCCAAGAGTACACTCATCTCTCAATTTAACTGGGGACTTTAAAAAGACTTCCTCGACAGAGATTGACAATCAAATATATCCACCTTCCCAATGCTTTAGAATAATATCTCTCTTGGGATATTATAAACAACTTCTTAGATGTCTGAGTATATTCTGTTTCTTCCAGCCAAATGCAATAAAACTATTGTTTCACATACCAAAGTTTTTGAGGTCTACTATTCTTTGCTTTTTATTTTGAACCATATTAGTCATGAATTTGCTCTGCTGCTGACAAAAATGTGAGACACTGATTTTAAAGCCTTCTACTACCCCGATCACTGCCCAAGAACCCATATAGGTATCAGAACTTTACACTACACGTGATCCAGCAGGATATCGAATCTCCTACTATCTAGATATATTATCAAGTCAAGCAGGCTAAATTATCTCACAAACAACTCCAAACATATTTTCTTGCAACAACTTTCAACCCCCAGCCAGCAGTCACCCATGCACTATAATAAAAGGGCACTAAACAACTAGCCAAAAAAATTAATACCCAGTCTTACAGCCAAATAAGACAACTGTTCAACAAGTAAAAACACAAATTCAGAAATGAGAATACCTGATAAGTTGGTCCGAAAGCGATCCCAGTTAGCTTCACCTGATCCTCTCTCGGCCGATTCTTAATCAACTCATCTTGCTTCACCTCTATAATTTCCGTGGGAACCTCGTGCCTCCCTCTCTTCCCAGGAATCTTCACCACACTGTCACCAATCCCAGAAGCCTCCGGCACCGGTGCGGCTGAAACTTCACCCCAATTGTTCCCATATTGTCCATAATCCCCGTAGGCCTCACCATAATTCCCAAACTGTTCAGTTCCATAAGCGGCAGCCCCAGCCTCAGGGTCGGGACCCGATCCATAATTGCTGTAATAACCAGCATACTGGTCAGTGGCATATTGGTAATTCTCATAATTTTCGTAATCCCCTGCACTCTGATCCACGCCGAGACTGCTCGTACCGCCAGAATTCGACGCCGTTTCCAGTGCCGGTGATTCGGTTTCGATGATGGATCTCCGACCAGAACCGGAACTCGCTTGAACACCGAGAGTGGCAGCGTTCCTTGGCGCCGGAATACTGGCAAGGAAGGATTTCACCGAGGAGGTTTGCGTGGAGGACAGTGACCTTTTATTTCTTCTCTCCCGTTCTTCTTCTTCGTCGTCGTCGTCGTCATCGAGTAGTTGGGTAGGGTTTGGGAGAGGGATGATTGGGGGCCTGAATTGCACGACGCGTTTGGGTTGTGGTTCTGGGATTTGGGGTTTAGGTTTAGGGTTGGCGGTTTCGCTAGAAGTGGCGAGGGAAGGTTTTTTGGGCGGAGAAAGAGATTGAAAGAGAGAAGACGACGATTTTGGTTGCGGAAGAGATTGAAAGAGCGAGGATTTAGGTTGAGGAAGAGAGGAAAACGACGTCGTCGTTTTGGTTGAGGTTGGCTGTTGCTGTTCTTCCTCTTCATCTGAAGAGGCGTAGTTTGCTAGTAGGGAATCCATTACAACAACGACAACCTACAATTGCTAATTCAGAGTACAACAACGACACCACCTTATTACCTATTTCCCTCAAACCTCAATATTACATAAATCTCTTCAGCTTTGCTTCAATTTTTTACATTTTATTTCCAGAATATAAATTTTCATTATTCACCCATACCGAATAAAATCATAAAAATTACCGTAAAAATCAAATAAGTAATTTGTCTTATTTTCAGCAACAAGTAATTTGTACTAATACAATGGTTAAATATATTAAATTTGTGTTTAAAGTAATTGGTTTTAAAGTTCTTTTGCTAAATTAATGAAAAATATTTTCTTTTAAGTAGAGTAAATCAAATATCAATAATTTCTTTAATTTGTACAAGAGCATGAGAAAAATGGTGTTTGGGCCACAGAATGAAACATAAAAGGATTAAACAACGGGAATTGCTTCCCGCATCACTCGAATTTCTTCATGCACTCATCATTGATGTGAAATTCCAATGTTAACCTTGTTTATTTAATATAATCCTATTTTTTTCGTCCACCTTCTTCACTCTGCAGCTGTTGTGCTTCTTTTTTTAATGGTGTGAGTTGTGCTTTTAGCTTCTGTCAATGAGAAATGGTTTATTCCGGAATACAAATTTTGGAATGGCTGAAATTGCAATAAGATGATAAGGGAATTAAAAAAGCATGATAGGGTGTAGGAAGAAATTGATGGTGGCGCCGAAAGTAATTCTTTAAAACAACAATAGGATGGGCTGAGCTCAGATCGTGATGCTCCCTTCACAGTCTATCTTCTTCCACACTTTTTAAATTTTAAATCTACTATTTTACCAATTTTACTTTTTATTTTTTACCAATTGATAAAAGTAAAGATAAAAAATAAAAATTAAAAAGAGTAAATTTATAATTTAAAAAAAATTAAAAAAACTGTAGAGAAAAGATGGAATGGTGGAGGGAGATCACTCCAATAACAGTTTTATTAATCTTTTATAGTTATTTCCTGTATTTTCAATCATTTCATCTGAAACTTCAAATTAAAAAAAAAAATGTCAATTTCGTCTCTAATTAAAAAGTATTTAATTTTTAAAATATTAAAAAGAATCTGATCAAATATTTTTTAAACAGTTTTGCACCTTTAACTTTTTTAAAAATTCAATTTTTAACTAATAAATATATATATTTTTTTAATTTTTTTCTCCAACACCCCTTTAACACTAACAAGTTTAAATATATAAATATGTAAAATCAAAACATGAGTGATCATTCAAAAAACAAATTTCCAGACTAAATAAAACAGATAAAATTAAATTAACCTTAGTATTAAACAAAAATCAATTGAATTATAAACAATTTAAATAAAATGAATTTAAACTACATCTTAATTTATAATAATAGTAATGCATATGGACTCAAACTTAATTTCAGGAAAGTTAAACTTCTAACAAAAGAGGAGGACAACTAAACATTTAAAAAAAAAAAAAAATCAGACTCTTTAGCCAAAATTTGTTCATTCTTATATTCTCCTTTTCTTCGTTGTTGTTTCTTTCTTTCTATATTTTTTATTTGTCTAAGGATATTACACACAGTTTTTTTATTGAACTCTGATTGTGATTGAAAAATACTTTCATTATATTGATCTTGATGAGGTAAAACAGAAAAGTTGTTTATGCTTTAGTTGTCATCTTTCAATAACATAAATCATGTTATTTTTTTTAGTTAAAAGATTGAAACTTAATAAAACAATTTCTGATTTTTTTTTTCGTCCAAGAAAGTAGGATTTGTGATAAATTTTATGATTAATATTAATATTAAAATTCAAATTGTCTGATTAAGTATCACATTAGAAGATTGTTTAGTAAAATTTAATCTAATTTGTTAGTGTGTTCGTTTTACTTATTTTAACTCTTTAATAAGTCTTAAAAATCTATTAATTTCTTTTATAATAATATTTTGCAAATTGTTTAGATAAACAAAATCATATATTTCCTATATATTTCATAAATTTCTTAAGAAAAACAATAGTCAAACTAATCATTAGCAATGTCATAATTATGTAACTTTTATTTATTAATTAAGTTAAGGAGAGGGAATGCCACGCCAAAACATGTTAAATGCGAGACTTTGTCATCCTCCATTCAATAAATGTATTGAGACTTATCAATTAACTTAATCTAAACATTGGGTTATTAATAAAATAATTATCATTATTAGTAGTCAGTGTATAAATTCAGTAAAATAAATTATTTATTCTTTTTGTACCTATTTATAATACCCTTTCAATTAATTCACATGTTTAAAAAATCCGTTGAAAACAATAAATTAGTCAATGTTGTTTTTGAAAATTAATCTCATTATATTTAAATTAAAATAGGCAAGTGAAATATTTATATTATGAAATAAACGAGATAAATTTATATAATTTATTTTAAATATTTATTTGCGTTGAAAGGTAATTTTAGTGGAAAATATGAAAATGGGATTCCATTGAAGGCAATGTACGTAAAGCCTTACAGCGGCATACAGAAAATGTAAAAGAAGAACAGTGATAACTAAAAAAAGACACCCGACAGAACATTTTAAGCTTTGATCGAAGTCGTTTCTTTATTAGAATCAGATACTCATTGGGCTTTGAGGACCATTCAGAGCTGAAATTGCTGTCTGAATTTTTATCTGCAGAACATCTTTCTCTTGTTCATCAGCCTGCAAAACATATAAAACAATTAAAAAAACAACACAAAACGGAATTATAAGTATCAAATCTGTACACATCATACATCAATCTTTTCATTCATCTACTTGATAACCTTTAATAATCAATATGGTAAAGATAAAGGTCTAAGAACGTTGTCATTTTTCAATTAATGATAGGCTTTTTTGCATTGGATTCGACCAATTCGCTTCCTAATCGGTTGATTAGGACTTCAATTATTGAATTAAGTACACATTATTGATTTCCAATGCCTTAGTTCAAAACCAATTTTCTCTTGCTTTCGTGGAAAGTTAAGTTGACGTGACCACTGTCGCAATGATCACCAACCTCTTTCTGTCGCTAGTACAATTTATTTAATTAAAAACCTACTTTAACTCATAATCTACTACTTCTTCTTACTCTTGGGTTAAAGTTTAAAATAAAACTATTCGTAAATTTAATATATTTTTTCTTGGATTTAAATCTCCATTTCATCATTTACATTAACTACTTTTGAAGTCATCTTCTTCTTTTCTTATGATCTTTAACTTTTAAAGTATTTTCAAATTCAATTAAAATCAAAGTTAAAATAACTTGAGTCAACATTACCTTAAGTTCTATCAATGCATAAGTTAAGTTACAGATATTCTTTTTATCTACACAGAAAATATAAACAGTGAAAAAATGCACTAACTTAACTTTTATTATTTCTTAATTAACTTAATTTTCATTAGTATTTGCTTATACGGGGTGGTGCATATTTTAAAGATAGGAATAATAATGAAAATATACAAATAAATCAATTATGCATTAAGCTTAATTAAGTATCAACATAAAATTCGAGAAGTGATAAAGAGAAACAAACAATCTCATAATTACATTTGGATTTCTATGTTGGACTTTTATCTTTTAATGTTTAAATAAGAACACTCACAAAAATTGTATTTTTTTTTTTTATAAAATTGGATCCATTTCCGGCGCGGAAATTTCATAAACGGAATGATAATCAGTGTGAATCCCTACCGCTCTATATGTCATCGCAATCATTTTTTGTTGAAAAAATGGGAAGAAAAGAAGATCATAAAATGTTTTAGCGTCTGAAAATTGACGAGAAATGATAAAGATTGGAGACCCTAATGGCTAATGCGAGTGTAGAAACATTAATTTTGTGTCAGCCACAACACCTATAATGTTTCCTAAAATGAAATCAACAGTGTTATTTGAAATAAACGCGCTGATAATTGTACTACGAGGAAGACGCTCTCATTTTCTATTCAGAATGCAAAGCACGTTTTCAATTCTTGGTCTTTTTTCTTAGCAAAAACTTTTTTGACAACACTTTTTTAAAAAAAGTGTTGTCAAAATAATATTATTGTCCTTTTTCTTATTACGGGCACTGCATCTACCAACTAAATATTATATTCTAAAGTGGAATTTGTCTTCTTCAACTCCTACTATTACAAAAACAGGAAACAAAACAGTTATGTTTCCTGTTTTTCCTACCTAGAAATTTCCGAGAAACTGTATCTGGCTGGTGGGGAGGTGAGGAACTTCCTGAATATGTTCTCTTTCTCTTAGGTAGAAGGAGAAATAGATTATTTGCATTTGGTGAAACATGCAAAGAATGACCTCCAGTCCAGATACAATGTAACAAAACAGACAGCAATGTTTCATTATAATCAATCCCACGAATCATTCTGGAATTCGTTGTTGTTCCAAATTTTCAGAGTAATGGGGCCACTTTGATTCTTTTTATACTTCTTACCTCTCCTACATCAGTTTTTGTATCTAGATCAAGTGTGATTACTATTCTGAATTATAAGAATTTTGCTGAAAGGTATACGATTTAAATTTTATTCGATTGGGTCAAGTATTCTAATAAAATAAAGGGTTAAATATGTTTTTAGTCCCTATACTTTGAGGCGATTTTGGTTTTAGTCCATTTTCAAACTATGATACAATTTAGCCCTTCAAGTTTAGAAAACTCTGGTTTTAGTCTTTTTTACCAAATTTTTTTAACTTTATTTGTTGTTTCAAGCACGTTTTATTATAGCATTTGGATTGTTTACCCTGTTTGACACATTTTTACTTAAATGTTAACTGAGAAACGCGTTTGAAACAACAAATAAAATTAAAAAAATTTGGTAGAAAGGACTAAAACCAGAGTTTTCTAAAGTTGAAGGACTAAATTGTACCATGGTTTGAAAATGGACTAAAACCAAAATCGCCTCAAAGTACAGGAACTAAAAACATATTTAACCCTAAAATAAATTATATATATATATATATATATATATATATATATATATATATATATATATATATATATACTGGCTATTGCAGGATTCAGATTTCATTACGTAAAAGTGAAAGTTAAAACTAGGTCAGGCATCACTGCCTCAAGACAGAACCCTACAACAGGAAAAAACGGAAAGGATGAATTGATTTTCAAAAGCATGCACAGTACAGTGGCTTTTTTTTTTTTTCTTTTGTCTTTTTAATTTCACCAAAAGTAATGGATGAGAAACAAAAAATATGTATATATTACACACTGTTAAGAAAAAACATCTTCTCCAACAAAGGAAAACGCTATAATGTTATCCCCAGATAATCTACCAAATCCAAAGAGCCAAACTTAGTTTTCCTATCACCAACTGCAAGTAAGTATATAGAAATACAGAAACAAAAACATTATTAATTTGTTAGTGGACACTTTTTAATATATTATGTTATTTTAATGAATTAAAGTTTATATTAATTTTAATTTTACATATTTATCTAAGTTAGAATATATATATACATATATATATATATATATATATATATATATATATATAGGTGTGTGTGTATTTTATGGTTTGAAGAATAATAATATTAGAGAAATAACATAAATTACAACAAAGACAAGAAGTGTAAGTGTATACTGAGGTAGTAGTAATTTGTGTAACTATTTTTAATGTATTAATAATTTATTTTCAATATTTTTTCTTCTTCATTGTATGTATAAATATTTTAAAGGTTAACATTTTGCAATTTAAAAATATAAAATATATAACCATATATACTTATCTCTTTAAGCGCCTGTTCGCTTGAGAGGAATGGAGATGAATTTACTGTTGACATAGATGGAAATGAGGGATTATGTGTGTTCCATTGCAGAGATTAGCGAGGAAAGAAAAGAGAGAATTTGAGATATGCTCTCTTTTTCAATCATCGCATATATGCGATGATTTGCGATGATTTAGAGCAAATTTTCATTTTTGCTCTTACTGTATTTTATATTTTTCATATTTTTATTTTTATAATAATAATAGTAACAATAATAATAATAATTTTTATTTTACTAATTTATAATCTTTTTANATTTTTAAAATTTACTTTAATAATTAATTTTAAATTTTACTTTTTATAAATATTTCTACAATTAAATATAATTTTAATAATTATTATTTTATATTACTTTAATAACTAGGGACATTTTGGTAATCTTTAATTTTTACCAATTAAACAATTTTTTTTATCTATCACATCAATCAAATCTTACACTAATTCTTATAAACTTTATTTCCAAATCCACTCTCAATTACCCTCAAATCTACTCAAAAAAACAGCAAAAAAATTTACCTTCAAATCTTCGCAAATCCTCTCAAATCCATCCACTCACTCTCGCACAAATCATCTCCTCCAAAAGAACACACCCTAAAGAAATCCGCCACTTATCTCCGTTCGGAGATAAAATCCTGCGCAGCTAATCAACTTATTAGTTGCGAATTGTCACTTCTGTTTTGACTGGTAGTTGTCATTTCTGTTTTGACTTAAGGGTTAAATATGTTTTAAGTTTTTATATTTTGGGGTAATTTTGGTTTTAGTCCATTTTTAAAATAAGGTACAATTTAGTCATTTAATTTTAGAAAACTCTGGTTTTAGTCTTTTTTATTAGCTTTTTTTAACTTTATTGTTTCAAATGCGTGTTTCTCAGTTAACATTGAAGAAAAAATGTGTCAAACAATGTAAACAATCCAAATGCTATAATGAAATTTAGTAAAAATGACTAAAAGCAGAGTTTTCTAAGGTTGAAGGACTAAATTGTACCTTAGTTTGAAAATGGACTAAAACAAAAATCGCCCCAAAATATAGAGACTAAAAGCATATTTAACCCTTAACTTAATTTTAATAAAACGCTAATTTTGTGCTGTTTTTTTAAATCAATGTATTGCAGTGTGATATTTTGAAATTATTAAATAACCCAAATTACATACAACTCCTTATATTTTATCCTAATATCAATATAGACAAAAAAAAAAGATAAGGAAGAGACAAAAATGACAAAGACAGTATTAGAAGTGTTGTTAAATGAGAATTAATTGAACATATAAATTAGTAGACACTGAATTTATGTAAGGAAGAAAAGTTCCTCCTCCAACAGTTTTTCTAATGAACAAAAATTCTCAGTTTTTTTTTTTTTTTTTTTTTTTTTAAGTTGTAAACTATCCAGGTAGTCTTCGAAGAGTTTTAAAGACCATATTAGTTATTTCTTCAAAGACTTTATTTATTTTTTATTAAAAACACTAGACTGATTAATTTAATCCATCAATTTTGTTTATGTTATCACTACAGCTCTCCACAAAAATAAATAAGGTGACATTTCAAAATTTTAATTGATTATAACTTAATTAATAATTTAATATTTAAAGGAGTGACTTAGAAAAAAAAAGACTTCAAAATGTTAACATTGTGATAATTTAAAGTTTCAAGAGGTTAATTTGAAAATTATTTTTTGGAAAGATTGAAGAAAAAATACGCTTACCTCTGAAAGATTAGACTGGAACTTTTAAATTCATAACTTAAATATTAAAAAGAGTAAATTTCTTGCATTACTTCCTTTTCTCAATAACAATAAGATGATAAAATATCCAGCTTATCCTTGAGCTTGAGAAGACAATCATATAATGGTGGTATTACTACGTGAATATTAATATAATTTTTCCTATTATTTGTCTTTTTTTTTACAAGTTGAGAATTAAAAAAGATATTTTATTTTCTTTTATCCCAGACACCTCAAATTGGGAGAACATCGCGTTAAACACATTTTTCCCAAACATCAAAAACCTTCTCCCATTAAAGTTGGCACAACAGATAGTATGAATAGGTGACAGAAGATATATACTTATTCATGGTTCCTTCCTTGCTTTTGCATTACAGTTTCAATCATTGTCCCTAAAATACTCTAAAGTGGTTCATTTTCCAATGATCAGTACATTAATTCAGACGATAAACACGATTATATTGGTTAAAATAAGTCAAACCAATAATATGTATAAGCAGAAAGATTATAACAGACTAAATCTTAAGGTATTTGGCTTAAGCTTTTAGGTTGGAATTGGTTTAGAATCTATAAGCTTATCGTTTAGGATTTATTTAAATAAAATTTTCTGGATAAATGTATTCGGAAAACTATGAGATAACTGATATTGAAATTTAGCAAAAGGGAAAAATGGGAAACTAACCTCAATGAAGACTGTCTTCAAAAGTGTTCCTGAAAAAGAAGTGATATTGGCTGCAATGATCTTGAGCTTTAAAGATTCGAACACCTCACACAGTTTTACCATTGTGTCTATCCTTTTACTACATGTCAAGCTCACCACAAACGTCTTGTCTCCCATGTATGCAACCCTCAGCTGCCATTCACCATCTCAATGAGTTTATAACACATGAGTGAGTATGAAATGCAGAAAAGAGTGATGAGCTATACCTCAATTACTTCAATTGGGGAATTTCTTGAAGTGGCAGAATCAAATAGCTGTTCCGTTCTCTTCTTCTTAGACCTGAGGAGAATAGGCAGGTCGTGCTCAAATTCATAAGTTGGGTTCTTGAGCTTCCCAGATTCCAGATCCAAAATCTCTGCTTCGATTCTCTTCTCTTGCTCATGCAAGTGCTGGATGTATTCAATAGCATCCTTAATGATAGAAGCCTTGTCCATCTGTAAAAATTCGCCATCAACAACTAAATTAATACGTGTCTGCTACCTATCTCCTATACTATAGCTAGCTGCTAGATGCTTATTACTTTTTCTGAAAGCGAAATGAACAACAATAAGTTATATAGGTGGGGTTTGTCAACACTATCAGCATATATATATACCTTACTGATGTTGGGGACCACTGCTCTAAGCGCAAAGAGCCTTTCGTTCAGCTTCTTCCTCCTATTCCTCTCCGAAACAATGTTCTTTGATGCCATCGATGAAGCACCACCGTCTGGTGAGCTTGAATCATAGTACCCGGACATCGCTGCCTCATCCATTGCCCAGCTGCATGTCCAATCACCAAATTCTTTTAATTAGTTATTCAATTACCTTATGTTTATAGATACCAACATGATGAACGGTTGATTAATTGCTTTATGGAGAACAAGGAAAATCTTGTGAGTTGTGATTACCTATCAAGCTCTTGGTTTTGGAAGAAGGTGTCCCAGAAATGGTTGTACTCCCCACCCATATTGTCCATGGTTGGAAAGTTTGAGGTTGTAAGGAGGTTTTGATCCTTTTCTTTCTTTCCCTTTTTTTACGGTGTGTTTTCACCTAGTGTTTTTCTGTGCTAGATGGGTGCAGGGTGGGATACAACATACGCACATCTATCTATATATATATATATGGAGAGGAGAGGAAGCGATGGAGATGAGAATGTTTCTGTCTCCTATAGTGTGCTGCTTCCCAGAAACAGCGACCGAGACCGTCAAACAATGTGTGTCTCTGAGGCCGCGTTATTCACATTAGCAATTAATCATGGATTCAACCACAAAATATATATATATTATTTATTATATTAGGAAAACTCTTCACAGATCTTACGTCATCACACTGTATCGTATCCCGTGCGTTTACATTTTATGTGGAAATATGTTTCTTTCTTTATTAATATTTCAAATGGGAGGAAATATAGCCAATTTTTTTTTTTTTTAATTTTAAATGAGTACATTCTCTTGTTATCTAAATAAGTGAAATTAGTTATTCTTAATATATATTTTGTTTTATATTAATGATTAGGACTAATTAGATATTATATTTTAAAATATTAATTTAATTGATTTGAATTATAACTTTTTCGTAAATTTAAATACTTTTAATTAATTCTTTTATAAAAAATTGTGTTTTATTAAGTAACAAGTCTTTAATTGAGTCTTCACATATAAAGAAAAAACTAATTTAATTTTAAATCTTTCATAAATTTTACTATTTGGAATATTTTTTTTTTTTTTAAAAAAAGTTGTTGTATTCAGTTTTTAAATTTTTTTATTAGATACGTTTATGAGTTGTATGACCATTTGATTTTATAATTCCAAACATAAATAAAATAAAATTGCAATATGATTTTATTCAGTTTAGTTTAAAAGAAAAAAAAATATCAAACTGAATTAAACCAATTTGTAAAGTTTGATTTTGGATAACATGTTACTGAAAATTTAATAAATATATTGAAATAAACTAATACATTTATATTTTTATAATCTAACAACAAATACGAAACAAAAAGTTTAATATTACTTTAAAAAACATAAGTTAAGAAATTAGTATATCTTTAAGTCCTGAATTCTAAATCTCAAAAAGTGTTTACAACGTAAACCAAAAAAAAAACAACTCTCACTAGACCTAGTGTGTTAACTAAAATAATTAAACTGAAATATTTAACTTATCATTTGTTATAAAATAAAGTTTATAATAGATTAAAGAAAAAAAAAGAAAAAAATAGAGCATAAAAAAAGAATGAGGATTAGTTTTATTTGATTTTAAACACCTCTGTACCTTCCTTAAGTCCACACTCAACCCATATCCCCTTAATGGAATCTACCAATTTCAACATCTCTGCCATTTTCCCAACTATAAAATGGCTCAAGATCTCTGACAAGTTAAATGCTTATTATATTATTTTAGAAATATGAAAATAAAATAAAATTACAATATAAATGGGTATAAATTAATAAATTAATTTGATAAAATTTAAATTAAATTTAAAATTTACTTTCTAATTTATATGAGATTGAGTTTATTTTAATAAAATTTATTTTTTATTGAGCACCTCAAATTAAAAACGTTAAAAATATACTAAAAACACATTTCTTTATATAATAACAAATATCGTAACTCAAAAAAAATGTGCCTATCACAATTGGTGTCATGATCTATTTGAATAACTCGTAGTTCTTTACCAGTTTAATTCGACGAACTTTTATATGATATTTCTGAAATAATAAGAAAAATAAATAAATAATGTTCTATATATATGAGATCGTTTATATAATTTCTCTTATATGATTTATCTAAATTTTCAATCTTTCGTTTATCAAAAAATATGATTTTAGTTTATCTTTGTTGTTGTTTTAGAAGTGCTCTAGCTCATCTTAATGGACATATAAACTTATATCCACAATACTCTCGTATAACAATGACAAATGTTTATCAGTCATTGTGATAAAAGAGCACACGATTTTTTCTTTTTTTCTTCTATGTATTTATTTATTTTCCTTAAACCAGTAACAAAAGTAGATTTTGCTTGGATTCCTTGTTAAAAATTGATAATAGTGTATTTTGTCAACGCTTCTGTTTCTGTACCGTTGACATTCTTTTTAACAAAAATCATTTCTCTGCATTAATTTCTCTGTTTACAAATAGCAGCGTAACCATGAAATCAAGTGAAATGAAAATAAATATTAAGAAAATAATCTTTATGTTATTTATTTATTTTGGTATTGTTTTAGTTGCACACTTTAAATGCTGTTATCTAATCATATGAGTAAATTCTAGGAAGGTTCTAGTGGATGCTCCTATTTTGTACTAAGTAAAACTATGTTTCTGCACTGAACACTGTCGTAGTTTGTGAACGTCGCAGCGATAGATTTCAACCTCGTAAGTAGACAGTGGCAGATCCAGAATATTTTTTTGTTCGGAGACACAATAAATAATAATTTACTATAGTTTTACTAAAATTAAATATCCAGATATTTTACAAAACATATATAATTACTTCTTAAAAAAACATGATATCATGACAATGCTTATATTTATGTTATAATTTTCCTATTATAAACATTTTTATACTTTGAAAATATTCTACAATTTTTTTTCTGGTCAATACTATAAAAATATATTTTTCTATGTATATAACTAAACAATCATTTAACTATTCATCTCACATGTGATTATACATTTTATTTCTAAAAAAAATCTTTACTGAAAAATTGTTGCTAATTTAAAATAGATACTCTTGATCTAAAATATTTTCGTTCAAGAAAAAAAAATGTATTAATGTAGAAGAAAACCATTTTTCAAAAAGAAATACTATTGAAAAACATGTAAGTTTAAGACTTACATTAAATTAAAATAAAAAGTTATAAGAAGGAATATATATAAAGTTTTAGATTAAATGTAATATTATTTTTATGTGAATTGATTTCACGTCTCATTGATATCATTTGTCTTTTGAGACATAAACTCATCATAAACATCTTTTTAAGTGTTGTAATTATCATAACTAAAACCAAAACTAATTTTTCAACATTATATAATATGCATTTTAGTTTATACCAACATTTTTAACAAAGATAAACAATTCCATTAAACTTTAAAAAAAAATTAATGGGACACGTATAAGACAGTGACTAATATATATTGTTAACGAGACATGTGAAACACTATTATTAATATAGTCATATTTGTTATTTAAATAAAATTAAGAGTAAATTTTTGTTTGTGTGTATGTAATAGAACTTTTTATAACTTTTTCAAACCATTGTTTATCAATTTATCTTTCACTTGTACTGTATGTGAAATAAAAATACGTATAAATATAAGGTTTATACAATAAATAATAAAGATATAAAATTTAACTACTATTCAATTTCACTTTATTAGATATGTGATCCATATATGGAAGAAGCGAATAGTTATTGTAACAATCTTATTATACTATAAATAATTAATATGATTTTGGTAAAAATTAAAATTAGTTTATTTTCAAAATTTTAATTTAATTTAATCTTTCAACTTTAAAATGTATAGATTTATTTATTTTAACAAATTTTTTGTTCAAATTTATTTAATATTTCAAAAACATATTATTAATAACATTAAAATTATTTATGTTGAACACATTTTCATTTTAAAGTTAAATAAGAAACATCAGTCGATAAATAAACTTAATCAAATAAATTTGATTAAAAATGGATCCACTTTTTTTCCTATTCAAAAGTCAATCTTTTGTTTCTATATTTTTACATCAACAATTCTTTACAAAAAAAAATATCAAGAGAACTTTTTTACTTTTCAAAATATATATAAACATTGATTTATCAAAAATATTAAAAAATATATTTAGAATTGTCAAATATGACTAAAAATTAATAATTCATAATTAAAGAATTTTTCTCTTTTAAAATTTTATGCAAGAGTTATCAGTATTTATCAAATTTATTTTTATCTAACAAAGTAATATTGAATCAAATGAGAAAAACAATTTGAATTATTTATCATTTAACAACTAAAAAACATATTTAAAACGATAAATAAGCTTAATAAAATATATTGATTAAAACAATTAAATCTACAAATTTTTAAACAAAAAAAACTAGATTACTTTACAATTACAGAAAAAAAAAATTAATTCTAATTTTCATTAAAAAAATAAAAAAATAGAAACATATTTATCCATAATATAAAACGTCTATTGAAAACTTTAATTAGATGTAGATACTGTTATTTTTTTATTTATGTCTTAAAATTAAAAAATTGTATAAAATAATATGATAAAAGTACTATCAGGACAAATAACTTACTAACGTCTGCCAATATTACAAACTGCTTTAAATCAGTTATTATCTATATGACGATCACTTTTTCTTAAAAAGTATACATGCTTTCTTAATATTCATATAATAAAATTATTATTTATTATTTGTTTATTTTTATTTAATTTAATTGTTAATTTAAGCGACATTATTATTATTTTTTATTCTTATTATTCACGTGTGTTGAAAATGAAAACAACATAATTAAATTCGTAGTCTTTCATAAATTTATATTTTTTTAATTAAATTACTATAGAGAATTTATAATTTATTAAGTGATTTAAATATTTATATATTTTTTAATTGAATTCTTACTATCAACTGAAGTTTGATTTTACAATCTCAAGCATACAGACTTGAAAAAGTATGTCTAGATTGTTACTTTGTGTTTTTTTTTTAATATTTAATTTGAAAAATGAAACTATGTGACACTTTCTTACAAAGATAATTAGGATTTTAACTATTTGTTGTCATTAAGTTTGTGACATTGTTCTTTGAAACTATAAAATTAAACTGTTAACTTTGCTCTTCTTTTTTTTTTTTCTATCTAGAAACATGTTAATTGATGATAAAATTAATGAAATTGAATTAAAAAAATATAAAACTTTTAGACACTCAATAAAAAACTTTTATAAATATCTAAATTAAAAAAATACTCAAAATTTAATTAGTTTTAAAGATGCATAATGTGTCTTTTTTTTATTAATAGTAATATAATATTAATATTTATTAATTATTTGTTAGTTTGTATATTGTTCTTATTGACTTTCTTGAAACGAAGATGGTGAGATTTTTGTACAAGTTGTCTTCTCAAATGCAGAGTCTAAGACAGTGATGGGTGACAATGGAAAAAAATTACTTGATTCTTCAACATTTAAATTATTAACAATTATTAAATATAAAAAAAATTTAAATAAAAGAATTGATAACTAACTTTAATATATATTTATAAGCTTTTAACTCCCATAAATAAATCCTAAACAGTAAAAAGGCATAGTTTCTTTTACAGTACCCAAATCTGTTAGTTTAATACTCATCTGATTGATAATCATACACGAATATCAACTATTTACATTAATTATTTATATATATTTCGTTTATTATATTCTATTACGACCATATCTCCAAGTTTCTATATATTATATTTAGTCATACACAATAGAGATTTTGCATAACCATGGTCAAATCAAGCTCTTCAACCTATTGCGGCGCTAACCATGGTCAAACCGTTTATATTTTTATTTTAACTCTGAAATTCAATTAAATTTTAGCTTAATAGTTTCTTTTTTTTAATGTGTGTGAGGTTTACTTAATGTAATTTATTTTTTTAATCTAGTCTTTATTTTAAAAATGTATTAAAACAGTGTTAATTCTATTTAAAGTCGAGAATGCATTAGTGACTTTTTTTTTTAAAGTTTTTTTTTTTCCTTTTTCTTTTCCATTTCTCTACTGTTTTCCGGAGAACAAAAGTTCCTTTCAAACCCCACGTGTGAAAACAGTCTTTCAAGAATATTTCAACATGTTATTTTCTTTCTAAAAGGTTTTAACACCATTTTAACAAAATATCACGTTGAATTATTTTAAATAAAATAAAAACTACACTAAAAATACAAAAAAAAAAATTTGTTTATTAAATTCCATAAACATAGTATAAAAAAATTATTAAATATTTTTATTTATATTTGGAAATCTCTGGTCTACCTTCCTATGTACATTATTAGAGATAAATATATCAAAGAAATAATTTATTTTAAAACAATCAATAATATGTTTGAAAAATATTTTTTCATTAAATGTTTGAAAGGAGTTTCTTATCATATATATAGATTCATATCTAAGTTCTATATATTTCTGAGCTTATGAGCCCTCCTACATTCATAATATTTTAGGATGATATTCAAATATCACGCCATCATGGCATTATCAATATGTCACAGAAATAATGTTTGACATTATCTGACATTAAAAGCAAAAAGTTATATATTTAATAATATGGTTGTGAAGAAAATGTTAACAGCAAAAGTAATAATGATTATTGAATATAGTTAGTGATAAAAATAGAAGAGGAGATGAAAGTGTAATATAATATTTGTCTAAGAAATACGGGATTAAGAAAAATAATGACAAAATTTTGAAATTCTCTGTCTAAATATAAATTGAAATTTGATTCCCACGAAGTCTATGGTATGAGTCTATATATGAGTGTCACGTTTGGTGGCATTGACTTTATTGACAAATAATTGAAACGGTTGGCTTTATTACCACCGGCCACCTGTGCTTCAATCACTCTCAACAAAACTATAAGCTGCCTGACGAGTTTAGTAATGCTATAACATTATTTCAAAACTAATCACAAAACAAATTTCATTTAAATAATAAATACATTTTCATGAATTCAGTTTCTATATATTTTTTTTAATATTATTTCTATAAAATACATTGATATTTAAAAAATAAAAAAATTAATATATATTTGTATATCTTAAATAATGACAAACACAAAAAACAATCCAAATTCGACTTCCCTTTCACATGACATGATTTCTACGTTCACATTCCAGGCTTGTGTGTCAAATTTATGATCCTTATCTGTCCGAACACAACAATAATTTTTCTCTATAAAACAAAAAAGATATGGTAAAGAAAAAACAAATTAATAATGATTGTTACCGTACTTTTATGAATAAAGATGCAAAATCATGACATTTTTATAGGTCTAATCAAATAAAATTTGTATCTTACAACCCCAGTCAAATAAATTACAAAAGAAAGAGGGAAATGCTATTGAATTCAAATCTATAGGAAGAAAAATAAAAATATATCTTTACAGTTTGATCAATGTCAAATGTGCAATCGATGAAGAATCAAATCAACTTCAAATTTAATTTGGATTTTATCTTTTTATTTTTATTTAATATACAAACTTTTTTCTTCCACCCTATACATTATAATAGAAACACAACATAACTTCATAAGAGTAAATATAAACATATTATATGAATCATGAGATTAATCTACAAGTGTATTGTATCTCTGAAGGAAACATGAACCGTCTAATTAAGAATTTCCCATTTGCGAAGCATGCGCGCTGCAACACGCTTTACTCACACTCACATTTTTCGTTGACTTACAACTCTGTCTGCGTCTCCATCGTTCCGGAAAACACGTCCAATCGTTCCTCTTTACCACTTCAAACTATAATGTGCAAGTGACGCGTAAAATCACGCTTAGGTTTACGCGCAATCCTTTTGCCTAATTTCTATCATTATTCTTTCTACTTTCTATTTCTTCCATACCTCTCATTATCTTATCATTTATCTTTACTTTTAATATATAAACAATTCGGTATGATTTTGTTACAACATTTCTTTAGTATCACTTCTCGTTATTAGAACACTTCAGTGTAAAATGGACTACTAAATATGCATACTTATATTTTCATACCCATCTTTTTTTCATAATAAAAATAAAATAATAGTTTTTAAGATGATTGAATGGGAGTATCAACATAATATACTCCTTAAAAGAACCCTTAAATATTATTATCATTCTTTATCAACCACCCAAATTCTACATTAGTGATATTGAAATCCATAGTAACTGGCCAGTTCAATGGACTTCCTAAGTAAATGGGCTTTTTATATTGGTGCAGGATCACCTATTTTTGGAACCAAATAATGGGACAAGTCCACTGTCAGACTAATAACATGTTGATCCTCTCGTATTATAGATCTAAGGGTTAAATATGTTTTTAGTCCCTGTATTTTGGAACGATTTTGGTTTTAGTTTCTCTTTCAAACTAAGGTACAATTTAGTCATTCAATTTTAGAAAACTCTTGGTTTTAATCTTTTTTACCAAATTTTTTTAACTTTATTTGTTGTTTCAAACGCGTTTCTCAGTTAACATTGAAGCAAAAATGTGTCAAATAGTGTAAACAATCCAAATCCTATAATGAAACGTGCTTGAAACAGCAAATAAAGTTAAAAAAATTGGTAAAAAGGACTAGAACCAGAGTTTTCTAAAGTTAAAGGACTAAATTGTACCTTAGTTTGAAAGAGGAACTAAAACCAAAATCGCTCCAAAGTATAGAGACTAAAAACACATTTAACCCTAGATCTAAAATATAATTTATATATTAAAAATATTTATCTGTTTTGAATTATATTGTAAAAAATTTATATACTTAAAAATATTTATCCACAAATAATTTAATTATTCAAATAAATATTAGTTTAGTCCAATGTAGAAGTAGAACTGTATATTATTTTAAATTTTAAGTGATAAAAATATTGTTATTAATGAATTTAACTTGTTATGTTATTTTAAGTCCTATTAAATCATATTATCTCTAAAACGATGCAAATATGATTTCAAATTCTTATAGTTTTGTTTTTAATACTAAGGTTTAAACCTCTTTTTGGTCCCTAAGTTATGAGCGAATGTTCAGTTTAGTCTCCCGCTTTTAAAAATGTAAACCTTTGATTCCTAAGTTATAAAAAATTGTATCAAATGAGTCCTTTTTTTATGTTCATGGTCAAAGTACAAAGAACAATCTAAAGTGTTGTTATTATTAAGAAACAAATCAGACCAATCTAAAGATGTAGCAGTTGTTACCAAAAACAGTATTTCAAGTAAAAAGGACTCATTTGATACATTTTTTACAACTTAGGGACCAAAGATTTACATTTTAAAAAACGGGGACCAAAGATTTAACTGAAGATCCACTTATAACTTAGGGACCAAAAAACCTAATATTAATTTAGTTCTTAAAATTGTAATAATTTAATTTAATTATTTATTTATATTTTCTATAAATATATTTTTCTGGAACTGTAAAAAAATAATCACGAAGGCAATTTTATATGTGAATATTCATATTCCCAGTAAATAAAGTTTTTATATAAAAATATGAATATTTATACTATTAAAAAGAAGAAATAAAACAGGAATAAAATTTAAAACTTGTGATTCTAAAAATATATACATGATTATAATTTATTAAATGGAATTATAAATATTTAAAAAAAAAAACATTGAATATTGACCAACGCAAGAACTTAACTAAGTTCAAGTAGAAGATGTATAATATTTAGTGTTGTCAAAACGAGTTAGGTGGTCTAATCTGACCTGGTCCATCACGGGTTAGTCACTTAATGAGTCAATTTAATTTGGTTTATTTATTAGCTAGTTCAAAAAATTTGAACCAGGTCCGACCCATCATAGGTTGGTAGATTAAATGGTTTGATTCACTAGTTTATTTTATTACAAGTTTTTTTAAATAAAAAAATTATAATTTTTTTGTAATTTAAATCTAAATAAATTTTAGTCTAAAATGATATTAAACTTCAAAACAACTTAAAATAAATAAAAAGTAACATACAACTCAAATGTAATCCAAAAAGAAACTTAAAAAGTGAATAAATAAGTTTATAATATTGATAATTTTTGTGTCAATTATCCATTTATAAGATTATAGTCTAGAATGAATAAACCTATAATATTTTGTATTACTTATCTATTTATAAGATTAGAGTCTATAATGAATAAATCTATAATATTTTGTTCTCATAACAATTTCTTTATCCCCAATCTATAGTATAGTAAAAAGAGTGTTAACTAATAATACTGAAACCCAAAGTAATAAATAATTAAATTAAACTAGATGAGTTGGTGACTCACCACGAGTTCAACTCGAATGAGCCAAGTTTTACGAGTTCAACTCGAATGAGCCAAGTTTTAAGTAAATCGAGTTAAAAACTAATCCATATTATATTTTTTCAAATCTAATTTTACTCAAATACAATTCAAACCTATAGTAAACTGGATGGGCCACTAACAACACTAATAATATTAAAGTACAATGTAGGATTAAAATGATATGTTTTGAGTATAAAAAGGGAAAGCTATATATAAAGAAGATGACATAAGTTTTCTAAGTAATTAAATTGTCTAAGAAAATAAAATAAAAAGGTAAATATGGGTGAAATAATTCAAAAGATACAAAAGCATTTAAAAATTGAAATAAAAAAATGAATTAAGTGAAGGTTGAGAATGATGAAGATAAAGAGAGATGTAAAAGAGAGGGGATGGGTTCTATAAAAAAAAAAAAAAAAGGAAAAGTCCTCCGACATTTACTGCGTCCTATTTTTACGTTGAGGTTACAACTTAAGCATGCATTTGCATCATCACCCATTACAAATAATATCTTTTTTATCATTCTTTCTCTTCCAATAACACTATTAATACATCATCTCTTTCTCCCACTCATTTTTTTCTTCTGGGTTCATTCAACATTCTCAAACAAATGGGTAAAAAGTCTTCTTATTCATCTTCCTCCATCTCTGCATGGAGGTATTTGCAACCTCGTTATTACATCAAGAGACCTAAACGACTTGCAATGGTCCTTATCGTCTGCGTTTCACTTACATGGCTACTCTATGACCGCAAATCACTCAGCACTGGACAGCAGGTTCTTTCATTGTCTTTTCTCATCTTCTCCTAAATTAACCAAGAAATTTCCATTTTCATTATAAATCTTACAAGAGTTTTTCTTTTTTTCTTTTTTATTGCATTAGTTGTTGTCTTGTAAAACAAATAAGTTATGATGTTAAAAGGGATGGAAGGGGTGCCATCTTGCTTTCTATTCTGGTCTCATCTCATCCCTTGTTAGTGTTTTTGATTTGAATAGTCTATTTGATCATGGTTAATAATGTGTTGATTTAAGTATTTTAATCTTGGTTATGTAATCTTTTGAAAGTTTGGTTCTTTGAAATATTCTTTAAGTTGTTTTCTTTGTCTTTGTCTGGTACTAGGATGACATTTTGAAATTGAAAGAAGAGGTTACACGCTTGCAGAATTCAGTAAGATGTGCAGACTTTTGTTACCTACAGGGTTCTTTGTTATACTTTCAAAATTTTGTTTTTGTGCCTTCGTGGTAATTGAGTTGGTTTGAGTTATTTGAAATTGCAGATAGAAGATATAAAGGGCCACATGAAAGACTCGGCAGAAAGTATTCAGAATGAGGATGAAGTCAATAAATTCGCTAAGGATATTTATGTTGACGAAGATCCTATTAGCAAACAACGAAGAGATAAAATAAAAGATGCCATGCTTCATGCTTGGACATCTTATGAAACGTATGCGTGGGGAAAGGATGAACTTAAGGTTTTTCATAATATTTTCTTAACCTTTTGCTTAATACACTAAGTGTTATATGTTTGTTGCTTGAGGAGGAGGCAGCCCTTTTGGATAAGCCATTGAACCTTGAAAAATAGATATTTCTTTGACATAATAAGAAATGACACTTCATTCAAATTTTGATCAACGAAGGGATACGTGAAGTTTTACGTTGCAGGACAGAATAATATATGCAAATTCTTTCTACAACTGAAATTTACCAATTATACACATTAGGAGAAGCAATAAAAAAGTGTGTCTGCATGTTCCTTTCTAAATCCATTTATGTTTTATGCTATAATAGCATACAGATTAGAATAGTCAAATTAAAACTATGCAACTAATTAGTTTGTTATTCCTTGCACAGCCACAATCAATGAATGGTGTTGACAGTTTTGGCGGTCTAGGGGCAACTATAGTAGATTCACTTGACACATTATTTGTGATGGGTCTTGATGATCAATTTAATAGAGCTAGAGAGTGAGTTGTATTTAATTTTTAGTACATTTGATTTTGCAATCCACTGTGTCTGCTTGAAAATGTTTGTCCTCTTTCTTTTCTACTTTTGCTACAGTTGAATTTGAAAAAAATAAAAGAAGAAGAGAAAGGATCGTTTTTGTAGTAAAGAATCGAACACATTATAAGCATCTAACGAGATAAATAATGCAGGTGGGTTGCTGAATCATTGTCTTTCGACAAGAACATTGAAGTTAGTGTGTTCGAGACAACCATAAGGTTGAATTAGAAGGTTCAATCTTAGTTTTGTTGAAATGTTAATTTCCTCCCCCACCTAACAGTTGTTGTAGCTTTGTAAATTGCAACAGTTTTTCTTTGTAATTCATTTTTGTCTCATTTATCTATCATTTTGGTTTAGAGTGATGGGTGGCCTTCTTAGTGCTTATGATCTCTCTGGTGACAAAGTTTTCCTAGAGAAGGCCAGAGAAATTGCAGATAAGTTGTTGCCTGCATGGAATACACCTTCAGGAATCCCCTATAATAGACTTAACTTGGCATTTGGAAATACAAATAACCCTGGATGGGCGCGGGTATGTTTTGTCATCACTATGTTACTTCATGTATTTGTCTAGAGTTAATGTCATAATACAGAATCGCAGCTTTCTATCAAAATCATTTCTAATCACTGATAATATTCTGTTACTAGAGATTTATAACATGATAACTTGAGTTTTGTTTTTTTCAATTGTTGTTCAACTTGAATATTTGGATCATGTTCACCTCCAACATCACTGACTGATAAGAGATCCTTTGATTGCTTGATGATCATATCAATGTTTTTTTTTGGTCTTGAGAATTTTCTGTTCTTCTATAGAACTCTCATTCTTCGTTTGGTAATACAACATATCATATGGTGTGTTGTCTTGCAAAATTTAGTGGCATCTCATTGTTACATATTGTGATTTATTGTAGATTGTTTTATGTTCTTGATTGGTCGTTCTTTATTACTAGGGAAACAGTATTCTTGCGGATTCTGGTTCCGAACAACTCGAATTCATTGCTCTCTCTCAAAGGACAAAAGACCCCAAGTACCAAGAAAAGGTAACATTTTACTACTTTTCCTTCACCATTACTAAACATTTTTTATCAGTGGAATTCAAACCCACAACATTACTAAAAATTACTAAGCATATTGATTTCAAGAATGTCATAATAATAATTTCAGGCAGAAAAGGTCATCAAGGGGCTTCATAAAAGTTTTCCGGACGATGGGTTACTTCCTATATATCTTAATCCACTTACTGGAACTCAAACAGGTGGATCAGTTACATTTGGTGCCATGGGTGACAGGTAAATTTTCTAACATCATTATTGCATTATGATCTTGTAATTGTTGGCCACTTAAGTCTTAAAGTGAAATTCAATTCCAATTTTGTGTAAGTTTCTGCTAAACTCTTGATATAGATAATAATATGATAAAAATGACATTATTCATGTGCTATGTTTTTTGGGAACATGGAACAAACATGCTTAACCTTCAGTGGGTTATAGACTGCTTGACCTTTTTCTATAATCTTTTTGTTCACATGCTTAATAATATGTTGCAGCTTTTATGAGTACCTACTCAAGGCCTGGATACAAGGAAATAAAACTGAAGCTGTAGCATTTTACAGGTAATGAGCTTTCAAAGTGTTGATTTTTCATTGGAAAAAAAGATTTTATTACCCCTGTAAAATACTATGTACCTAACTATCGCATCTTTCAAAGTATACCTAACTCTAGTTCACCATGTACATATTTTGTTGCCATAAACTTTTGGAAGAAGCCAAAGTATCATGGAATACCTTTCATCCATAATGCATATTCTACAAAAACACATTTAGCAAACTCTTTTCAACACCACTTTAATATGAAAGTTCAAACTTTTGAGCTAAGAGACACATGTAGAACCATATCTTAAATGTGTGAGCTAATGGTGGATCAGGGAAATGTGGGAGAAATCAATGATAGGTCTTCAAAGCATGATTAAAAAGTCAACACCTTCGTCTTTTACATACATATCCGAGAAGCTTGGAAATGCAGTCTTTGATAAGGTGTTATTTGAAAAAGAAATTTATTTTAGTCTTGGCTGAGTATGACATTAAAAGAATATTTGACATGGTCTCCTTTTCAGATGGACGAGTTAGCTTGTTTTGTTCCTGGAATGTTGGCTTTGGGATCTTCAACCTCTGGCCCTGGAGAAGCTGAAAAATATCTGTCACTTGCTGAGGAGGTGACCCTGTTTTTTTCTTCCTATTAAAAGCTTAAGCTATTAAATTCATGTGCTGCTGATTGTTCCGAAAATCAACATCACACTTTTTCTTGCCTCTTCCCTTGGAATTGGAAACATTATTCAGAACATAATGAAGAACCATGTTGCATTTGTATTTTCTTTTTCAACCTAAATAATACATCCAAGGTTTCAGTTTTGACGGAATTTTAAATTTTTTTTCCCAAAGGAATAACTTTTATTGTGATGATAATTACTAATTTATGCTTAAAATATAGGTTTGAGCTTCCATTTTTCTTTCAAACTTACGATGAATTCCGATTCTTCTTGTTGCGCAGCTTGTATGGACTTGTTACAACTTTTACCAATCAACACCAACTAAATTGGCAGGAGAGAACTATTACTTTCGCGATGGAGAGGTTTGAACCTTAAATTCTAACATTGTTTGTGAAATTCCTAAGATGTTTTGTTCTAAGATTATGAAACTGTAGGATATGAGTGTTGGTACCACGTGGAATATCCAAAGGCCTGAAACAATTGAGTCATTATTCTACCTCTGGCGTTTCACTGGAAACAAAACATACCAGGAATGGGGTTGGAATATTTTCCAAGCATTTGAAAACAATACTCGGATCGAAACAGGATATGTTGGACTCAAAGATGTAAGAAATTCATAACTCTTCAATATTTCTCCTACATGATTTACTCTCACGCTTGGAAAAATTGTGCATACGTCTGTTAACTGTTCTCACTTTGTTGTTATTTAGTTTGACATATATAGTTGTCATGATAATCAATCTCCAAGCAAAATTTGGTGGTGTGAAATAATCATAAGTTATGCATGTTGTATGAAAACTTGATCATACTCATACTTTTTTCCTTAATTTAGTTCAATGCATACAATTTATAAAGCAAATGAGTAGATAGAAGCATTTAGCTGTTATATGCATGGTGCACTGCTAAACAAACTGTGACTAAATGCTTAGGTGACTACTGGGAAGAAAGATAATATGATGCAGAGCTACTTCCTTTCAGAAACACTAAAGTATCTTTATCTGTTGTTTTCGCCTTCGTCAGTCATTTCCCTGGATGAATGGGTGTTCAACACGGAGGCTCATCCTTTAAGAATTGTGACTAGAATTGCTAATGAAGAGATTGGTCACGCAAAAGAGGTATTTCCACGTCATTTGCATGGTAGAAAAGAAGGTCGATTTGAATATAAGTAGCTAAGAGTTGTTGCTTTGAGATTATTGTAAACATATCCTGAACCATAGTTCCTAACGTACTTTCAAGTTAGATCCATCTTTACATGAGAATGTTTCATCATCCAGATTAACGATAGCTAGCACAAGGGTCTCCTTCTCTTGCCTGTCTATGGTGGACGATATTTGGAAGCTTTGTTTATGGTGTAATTAGTAGGATAAATGTGGGTGTAAATTCTTAGGTAGAAACAGAGATCGCTCTACTTTATATTGGACTTCTTTTTCGCATAGTTGTAAATGCAAAGTATTAGTTGCAACTATGAGATGTAAGGCATCCATGTTTGAAAACTCATACTTCTTTGCTCTTCTAATCCAAAATTTACTCATATTAATGATTTAGAGAGGAAATTTAATTGAGTGACACTAAATATAAGAAAAGGATAACTTACACCAGATCCAATTTTTTTTAATGCATTGCCAATGTTAATTAACACTTAGAACTTGATTAAGCGAATGTTAATTAAACATTAATTAAACATCCATTCTGAAAGATCATTTATTGACTTAAACATCGAATTTATTGTATTATCAAGAATTAACTCTAATTATCAAAAAATTATTTATTAACTTAAACATCGAAATACTTTTCGTAAGTAACTCCACCACATTATGTAAAGGAATAAGGGAGTGGAAACTTGGATTGGAAGGCAGCTTGGAGATTGTTTGGAATTTAGTATGCATGACAGTTAACCTCGATCCTTGTTCGTGTGATTTATCAAGTCTTCTGATAGATATTACAGGCTTCTTGGTTGATTTGTTATTTAAATATCGAGTGCGATAAAACTTTTGATACTATTAGCTTAGTCTAACAAGGTTAAGTGAGTGTTGCTGGTATAACAAGATGAATACTGAGAGAAAAAGAATATATTCAAATGACCTCAACAAGAATTACAACATTTAACATTACAGGAATCTCATCTCGAATGCATGAGTTGTTGTATATTTAGTACATAACTAGGCACTTAACATCCAACAGATAATAACTTAAAAGGTATTAATGCATGTTTAGTTTCGAGATTGATCAAGTTAAATGTGGATGTAAGTTATAGTTAAATAACTTTTATTTTTATATTTAAGATGAAAATTCGAGACTCTAATAAATAGAGTTAACTATTGAAATCCGCATCATTAAATTAATGTGGCAATCACACATTTAATGTCAAAAGATTAATTTAACAATATTGGCTTAATGAAACAAGAAATATCCCATTTGGCAGGATCTTCAATTGCTCTTTTTCAGAATCATGTTCTAGGTCCATTAACAGAAGATAAAAACTGTTAAACCCTTATAACTAAAACATAGATAAATTCAGAACAATAGAATGATAAATTTTATATAGGTGACAGATAAATATGGGCCAAGGACAGCTAAAAAGAGCACTGGTATCCTTCTAAATTCTAAGGTGCCAGACAAGGCACCAATTATTAGAATCAGACATATATCAAATCAAAACGTTTCTAATTTTCCTACTTCTGTCACATTTTAGGCTGATTTTTATACTCATAACACGATGATATTTGATGTTCTTACCTCGCGATTTCTTTTTCAATATTTTCAGATAATATCTCAAAAATAATGAAGTTGGGTGCTATAAAAAAAAATGCACAGGAATATTTGGAGTTGATGAAGAATCTCATGTATGGTGTTTGAGTGAAGATCCATGTTTGGGAAACTGAGAGAGTGGAGGCCAAGTGGCCCAGTATGAAATTGTGTAAATGGTAAATGAGAGAGGGAAAATAAAAGGTAAATGTAAATGGTCATGGTGAAGGGCACGCTTAACTGGTATAAAGGTAAGAAAAAGGAGGGTAATGTGCAGTGAGTACATTGTATGAATAGAATATTATATTGAAGAAGAGGAAAGCAGTTAGTGAGAGGTCTATTCGTTAACCAGCATTCTGTGAACCCAAATGCATTATTTCTGAAGAAACAAGTGATGTTTTTGAAAGGTCTATTTTCAGGCCAGCAGAGACAAACATGCAGAGTTTGTTTGTTCTGAGTCATCCCTGACCTATTTTGTTACCTTATATAGATATAGATGGCATAGCTAGGTTTTGTTTTGTTGTCTTGTGTTTTCTTGCTCATATATGTTATTCAAGTGCTACCCGATTCCTGCCAATTTCTCCATCAATCAATGTTATGGGCAACTGAGCCCAGAGAAAACTTTTTATGCATTATCACACTTATGTGTGACCATCTTTGTGCTATCATTATTTTTTGGTCTAACTGTCTTAGCAAAAGGTTGCAGGAGGAATCACCCTAAAGAGAATAAAACCTCTATGCTGATGTTGATTTGGTTTTGAAGTCTGGGAACTTAATTTGTTGGTTAAGTGTTTAGTTCTGAATGAGGAATTGTATAAAAAATGTTTTATAAGGAACTTATTTAAAAACAATAAAAGAAACTGTGCAAGAAACAAGCGATTGAATCAGAAGTATTGGCTGTGATGTACAGATTCAGATAAAACAACCAGAAAAGCCAATACATAGTTTTGACTTGGGACCAGTTGATTGTGATGTATTCAAGCCATGTGAGTGTCTTCCCTTTGGATTTAGGTTCATCAAAATTAAAGAAGAAAACAAAACAAAATTCAAATGCTAACAATATCTGATGTTGTTCGATAAAAACAAAGATACAACAAGTCTGTGCATAAAACAGTAAAAACAAACATTTTGGAGATGCAGGGGATCGAACCCTGTACCTCTCGCATGCAAAGCGAGCGCTCTACCATTTGAGCTACATCCCCATGACAAATATATTTGAGATACAATCTTTCAAATTCATCAATTGGGTTATCCAAGTTCTTAAAGACGTGAAGTTTATTCCTGAACATCTCAACTTAGTAAGAAAGACACCCAGATTAGAAAGGAGAAAATTATCATCTGAGTAGTTAACAAATTATTATTATTTTTAAGGTGAACGGATGAAATATCATATATTTATGGATTTTTTGTGTTAGAAATTTCTTGGACAAGAGTTTCAAATAAGCGAATATTGTTGTGATAAAAAAGTGGTAATACATGTAGGTCATTGTTATTATTTGTGAGGAAAGAAACTTTATAGTTGAAGAAGGGATTGTCAGAATTTTAAATGTGAATCTCACACTTAGAAGAAAAAAGTAAGATCAACAATATATAAAATTAAATATGTATAATTAAATACATACAAACCGATTAACTTGCAGATAAAATGAAAATACAAATTTATTATCTTAAGATTTTAGATTAAAATGGTGTCTCTCATCTCATGTATAGGTTGAATCACTGACTTGCTAGACTCAACAAGACAATTTTCTTTCCTAAAAAAAAGAGATATTTGGAAATAATTTAAATTAGTTGTAAAATCATTTAGGTGTTTAATGTAGTCCGTCATGTATGTTTTAGAATATAATTTATTTGAATTTCTATATTAGGAAAGAGTAACTTTTAGATATTTTCAATATTTTAATTTCTTTCATAAATATATCAAAATTTCTATCGCTATATTTTATGAAAGAAGAACACAAATTGTTAATTTTTATATGAGTATGACAATTAAAAAGTATTAAGATGATTATTTTTATTTTTATAATAATATTTTCAACACGTGCATGTCATAATATTGTTTTTATTTTATATTTTCTATTTTGCAAAAACATGTACATGGCATTCATACTCGAAAATAAAAGTAGAAAGTCTGTAAATTATTTTGTAAGAGACACTCGGAAATGATGAATTTCTATAGGATAATAATATCATGATACACTTTTACATTCATTTGACACATAATATAAAGATAAAATGGTCTAAAAAATGTAAGATTTTGTAGTTTTTGAAAAAAGAAAAGAATAAAAAATAAGTAAGGATAATGTCAAATTAACATACAAAATTAAGATGTGTTAAAAAATCATTTCTCATTTATATAAGGATTACTATACCAATGGTACTTGTTCCTGTTGTCTCTGTAAATGAACATCATAATATTTTATTGTTGAGATTTTTATATAATTTTTTTTCTAACTTAAGTAGTTATTTATCAAGGTTTATAATTGGAACGAACATTCCTTTCGAAGAAGTTCTAATTAATGATTTATTTTTTATATTTAGACTTATGATTTAAATTTACTTTTATATATTTTTAGATTAAATATATTTTTTAGTCTCTTAATTTTAGGTCAAAATTAAAATTAGTTATTTTTCAAAATTTTATCTTAATTTATCTTCAAATTTTAAATATACATAAATTTAGTTTTTTTATTCAAATTTTATTAAATTTATTTAATTTTTTAAATACTTCTAGTATTTGAGTTATTTATTTTGTATGATATATTTTTGTTTCAATATTAAGTAATAAATATTTTAAAGCATTAAATAAACTTAATAAAATTTAGTTAAAAACTAAATTAATGTATTTTCAAACGAGGGACTAAATTGAATTAATTTTTCAAAAAGAAAATAATTTTAATTTTTTTAACTTTATTTTTTTACTCAATTAATTATCAAAATAAACTTAAAAAAACTGAAAAGAAGATGTTTAAGACGATAATAAAAGGAAAGGAAGATAGTAATGGGTGATGTCGAGATAGATGTTGGAACTAATTATTAAAAAAATTAATAGAGAAAAGAAAAATAATTTGGATTAACATATGATTACCTTCTAATGTTACTAACGTTGTTAACATTAATTTAATTTAATGTAAGAGATGGAGTTTATTTAAAAGAATATAAAAATGGAGTATTGAAAAAACAGTATTAATAATTAAGGCTGGTGTTGAATTTGTAGATGAGAAAGGAAGGGTGATTACTTAACTGAGAATTATACATTAGGTGCCATATAATGCCTTTTTATATTATATTGATATGGTTGAGACAATATGGAAAGAGATGTTGAAGAAATGTTTGTATTCTTAATTCTAGACAGCTTTTATATTATATTGTTGATTCTTTAGAAAAAGGAGTGTCTGTGATAAAAGAAAGAGAAAGAAAGAAAGAGATCGATGACATATTTTTTATGGGGATTAGTGAACAAAGAGAGTGGCAGCAATGATGATTTAGGTTGTCATCGTTTTGCATGCAATATAGAAAGATGAGCAGAGAAAGAAAGGAACATACTTTCGTCACTTTCCCTTTCACTTTCTTTGCTTTACTTCCCTCATTTGCTTTAATCACTCTCTTAGATTTCAGTAACAAAAGCTTCCTTCTCCTTTATCCTTTCTCCTTTACTTCTCCTACTTTCACTTTCCATATTCACTCAAAAATAATTTCATACACAAAATCCAAAACCAAAGAAAAGAATCAAACAAATTCTACGTAAAAATGCTCTCAACCTAATCTCATAACTTTGGAAACTTTAATGTTCAATATCGATTGCATAACTACATAATTACAAATGAAATTGTTAGAATGAGAATGAAGGATGTAGGTAGGCCTTTTTGAATGTCAGGTAATCATTGTGTCGCGTGACATCACAAACCATACTGCCACAAAAAAACAAAAGCCAACATGTAATTTTAAGAATTGAGAAAAACATAGCCTTATTAAATACAATGGTAGCCAGGAGACAAGTATGTGTGTCACGATCACGGAGATGTACATAATTTTTATCAAATACTGTGTTGTTTTAGGGAATAAAGGCTCATCAGGAAGGAACTGAAATATAAATTAAATTTAGGTATTGTATTGCACATATATATTTTTAAGTTTACATGCAACAACTTACAAAAGAAAATTATGTGTAGATTAATGTCGTATAAAAGAGAGAATATGATATATTATATATGACAGAGGATAATGGGTGGGGAAAATGTATAAAGTTGCACGCTAGGCCTAAAAAAAATGTCTACATAGTAACTTTTTTGAGTGAGGAATGTGGTTACTTATAGAGATCGGAGAACTGCATCTTAGAATCAAAGCCTCTATGCTACTACTTTGTGGGTTCCACTGTCCTTCTCTTTATGCCTCCCACCTACACACATTCCCTTTCCTTTATCTTTCTTCCTTCAACGCACCTTATATCTTAATCATTTCATTTCTTACATACCTCAAACTACTCTTCTACTTATATATTTCTTCATCGTATCCAGATCCAACCTTCTCAATCCTAGTATCTAAGATTATATCTGCTTGAAAACTTTTGGTTAACTGTTCTTGACAAATACTACTTTCTATTCTTTTATCTGATTTATTCCTTTAATCTTCGCAAATACATCCAGAAAAAAGATTGAATGAATAAAGTAATGCATATAGATTGTGATTAATGATTTGAGTAACCAACCTATCATCACTGGAAAAATTATCAATCGTGGTTTAATGAAAGTACACCAGCTTGTCTTTTCTGTCAAACAAAGCTATAGGTGGAGTTCCTATATAGCTGTGAAATAAGTGCTACGTAACCCTAGGAGTAGGAGCTGTCAACCACAATCCATCACACAGTTCTTTTTTTTTTTTTTTTTCTTTCTTTTTAGAAAAAAAAATAAATAATTATAAATAAAAGCTATACAAATCATATCTGGAATTGCTTCATGTTTATTGTTTAATCTGCCTAATCATGTAACTTGTGGTAAAACGATGTAATTAGTTGGTAGTGAATAAACCCTTTGGAATACACGTGGGCCTGATCTGTCTCTTGATGAAGCCTGGGTTTTTCTTTAATGCTTTGTTGAAAATCTGTTAGTGAACATGCAAACCAAATCATTGGATTGAAGGATTGATTTTTGTATATGAAGGAGGATGGTTAAGGTTCACATTGGCAATTAATCCATAAAGGGATCCTTTTCTTGCAACTAGAGAAATCCTATTGCCTAGTTCCTTACTTTTTCAAACTTTTAAATATAATGTTCCAATGATTTGAGCTCCCCCTTTCAATCAAAACCATCCCTTTTTGTTTTGTTAAAAGGCACCAAAATGATCAGTGAGCCTCAGCAGCTCATAATTACCTACTTAGTGCTGCCTTTGTCTTTAATCACAACAAAAGATATAGACTGCTCACACAACAAAATGAAAGGAAAACCTAATCACGCGTACTGTTATGTTCTATTTATATAAACAAATGTTTTGTATGCGACTGATATTTGTGTCTGGCTATAAAATTTACCAATGCTTTCTTTTATTCTTATTTTTATGTGTTTTTCTTAATTATGATTATTCAAGATACATAATGTACGTCCAAATCTTCAGAGTCCAAAATGAACTATATAGAGTATCCAACACCAATAAATACAGATTCTAAGATATCTGAGCTTTCATATATCATTATATATGTTAAGTCGTTATTCAGAGGCTTAATAACCCTATATATATGCTCCATAATATCTAGAAAGTGTTCACTTAATTCACAAATTTAATCATACTATCACTATAACACACATTCTTACTTATTTAAAGTATAGGAGAGTCTTCTGCATTTAAATCTTATATCAGAGTGTACTTGAAGCTCGATTCAGATTATTTAATTAAGTGTAAGAGAATCTTCTGTATGTAAATCTTATATCAGAGTGTACTGGAAGTTCGATCCAGATTGTTCAAAAGCAACAACTCGACAACGACCCAACATTATTCAATATTTTCAACTTCTCTCAAATACATCTTGGTGAATTTTGATAGGCATAATGACCAACTTTCTCTCATTAAAATGTTGATATTTTTTAATCAATTATAGCTATATTTCATCCTAAAAACTTATTTTTGATATTGAGTTTTGTCCTAAGGATTTTAAAAGGTCTCTTTTCCATCTAGTGAATTATATGTTCTCACAAGATTGATTTATCTCTTGGTTGATTAATATAAACTTGATAATTACATATATAAACTTTGAAATAAATAAAATATACAATTTTATAGTATGATATTTACTCGTACTTCAAAATATGAGATAAACAAATGGGACTGGTCAAAATCAAATATTGCAATCAACATAACTATTTAAAAATCAAGATATTTTTGTATTATAATAATAAAACACACTCTTGTCATCAATCTCACGTAAAGAAAGTTTTTTTTTTTTACTCTCATGGTATGTATATATGTCTTAAATATATAGTGATGAAGCCTCCAATCTCGTGATGATAAATGTAAGAGTGACAGGTATCAGTATGAGTATCACTCAGCTACATATATTCGATAGACTTTTACAAAGTAATAACTTAATGGATACATATCTGTGTCTTTGACTGCAAAATAGATGCTGAATGTTAACCTCAAAAGTTTGAACGCTCTAGGGCAACTGTTTACTATTCTACTGTGCTCTAAACGAAAAGTATTTACAAGGTGATTAATTAATTTGCATAGTTTTATATAAATTGCATTGCAACCGTTCAATAAAATACATTTATATACTGTGCTTGGTGCTCAATTTTAAATTTAAGTACATCATTGGTACTCACAAGCTTTTCAATTATTTTTATGTACTTTCCATTCCACTCACTTCCAACAGAAACACTTCATATAGTTATATATATATATATATATACACACACACATAAGCCATGTGAACGGATTTTCCATCCTTCTTTTTGGTGTAATGGAGAATAAGGAAGTTACAGAATTAGAATATTATGCTTCTATTCCATATTTATTTTTTTCTCCTTTTTCTTGAACCTACCTTAAACTCTTGAACAGATAGTAGTCTCGGAATTCGCGCGATGCAATACTTCCATGATGAAGCTCTCCTTCTCGGTCCTAGTCCTTTTCAAGATTTGTTATCTTCTTTCATTTTCTTTAGGGAATTATTAACATAAAAGTAAAGGCTACAATGATTCATTTTTCTTATCATATGAATCATGCTTCGAATCTTGCAAGGGTCAAATTAAGGTGACTACGTGAGGACCCATATGCTTCCTTCATGTACAGTTTGGTCAAAGTTATGTCTAATCTTGCCCTCTCTCAGTTACTATTTTGCATGGGAAGACGTCACAACGAAACCAGTGTAAATGTAGTTTCCAAAGGTGACAATGCAACTCTAAGAAACTACATACAAACGTACATTCATTTACAACCTCTTTTATTTCTGTCTTCTATCTTCCTCACATCATCCATATTTACCATTACCATGTTTCCTTTCCCTTATTCTCTCACTCTCTCTTCTCCTATATATCAATAGTGTATATACAGTGTCCCTTTCATACATCTCAATAAGAATCTAGTCTAGCATAGATAAAATAAAATCTGCAAGAGAGAAAAGACAAACGTAAATGAATGGAATTAATGGTGAGGGGTAAAGTATTAGACGAAAGTAGTAAAACGGTTGTGTTTTAAGGCTTCCAAGAAAGCACAAAATGGAGACACGTATAGTGTGAAAATTGAATAAACAAGACGGGAACAAAAATGGGTGTCCAATTTCTGTAACAGTATGGAGAATAGATCAGTTTTCGTTGCTTTATATGGTAAAACAAAAGGTTGGTTTAAGTGGGTGGTTGGAATGGGAGATGAGATTAAGACAAAAGGTGATTGCAGTTTGCAGAGGAGAGAGAAGTGAGGAAGAAAAAGAACCAATAATGCTAACAGGGGATAGCAGACAGAGGGTTGCTTTTTGGGTACTTGGGGAATAAATTACTGTCTCTCTACGAGGATTGGCGTCAAAAGAGAGACCCCAACTTAGCTAGCTGATGTTGTACCATTAATTTAACAATTAATGTAAAACTTAACCTTTCTGCATGTTAAGTTTGAATCAATTCTATCTTCTAAACTTAGTTTCTAAAACCCAACTTTCAAATCCTTTTTAAGGCATATGTAAGAATATATGCAAACTATACTTGATATCATGTCAGAAAGCTCAACGTTATCACCAAACCCATGAGTTTATTCAGACAAGTGTAATTGAAGGAAGCTAAATAGTAAAACTAAACATAACCTAGCTATGTCTATTTTATATAAATTGAAAAAAATGTAATTTACCGCTTTGCTTTTTAAAAGAAAATCTTTCATGCCACTGGTTTCTTTTCCCTTTAGTAACTTTTTTTTTTTTTTTTTTTAAATTTCTGCTGGCCTTGTCTGTCTATTCAAAAGATGACGTGGAAAAGGTGGGTGGGAAGCTCTATGAGTCCGAGTAAAAATTTTGAATTGCGGGTCCACATCACTGCACTCTCTAATTTCCTGTGCTACTTTATTTTCTTACAAATAATGTATCAGAAAATAACACTACAATTTATGATAGTTCTTTTAGCCCTTTGTATTATGATAACAATGATTAACCATGATAAAAAGAAAATGCATGCATGCACATTGTTAATGCAGGTAGCAGATAGATCACTAAAGTCTCATGCTTTCATACTTTTATAAATGCATGATTACAATGCTTCTCACACATGCATTGTTTTCACCAAGTTAATTAACTTAGTAGAACATATTACTTAAAGATGTTGTTCAACATAAGTTAATAACAACCGGTTGTACGTAAACATTGTTTAATATCCTTCCTTCATTCAAACTTCTACGGATATGAGCAAGCTGTATTATTATTTATGCAATAGCAATCTTGGACAACTAGTGTATGGACAGAAATAAAAAAGAAACAGAAAAGATATAGAAATTTAGATATTTTTATATATTATAATTCTTATTAATACTACAAATAAATGTCGCAAATAATATGAACACCCAAAATACAGTATTATAAGATCACCAGAAAGAAAAAAATAAAATAGAAAAAGGTTATAAAGTGTTGAGAGGTGATGATATTGTAGTGATAACTGTAAACTGGAGGGGATGAGAGAGAATAAAGGTAACGAAGTAGAATTGGTGAAATAATAAATAAAGACAAGAAAAAGCTGCCTCTTTAAACTAAAACGAAAGGAGAGAGTTAAAGAAAGAAAAAGAAAAGAATAAAAATGATGAGTGACAAGAAGTATAAAGAAGGCGGTGAGGCATATAGTTCAGGTATTTCTAAAGCTTAAAGACTCTTACTAGAGCTGATTTCTCCCTCTCTGTTTTTGTCTCAAGTTACAGTTGTTGCATTTGAGCATAGAAAGAAAGAGTTTATATATAGGGGTGGTGTGTATATTTGGAGAGAAAGAGAAGAAAAAGTGTGGTTGAAAAGAAAAGGTTGAGAAACAAAGGGGGTGGTGAGGGGGGTGGTGTTTGGCCAAGTGATGCGCTCAGGAGTTTGTGCATTACAGCAGACCCTCACAGCTGAGGCTGCTTCAGTGTTGAAGCACTCTCTGGGGTTGGCTCGGAGGAGGGGCCATGCACAGGTCACTCCTCTGCATGTTGCTGCCACTTTGCTCAGCCTAAGAGGCAGTTCCTTGAGAAGGGCTTGTCTCAAGTCTCAGCCTCACCAAACTTCTCATCCTCTTCAATGCAGGGCTCTTGAGCTTTGCTTCAATGTGGCTCTCAACAGGCTTCCAACAGCACCTGCTCCCTTGATCCACACTCAGCCCTCTCTCTCCAATGCTCTCATTGCTGCATTGAAGAGAGCTCAGGCTCATCAGAGAAGGGGCTGCATAGAGCAACAGCAACAACAGCCTCTTCTTACCATCAAGGTTGAGCTGGAACACCTCATAACATCAATCCTTGATGACCCTAGTGTTAGCAGGGTTATGAGAGAGGCTGGTTTCTCCAGCACTGCTGTTAAGAACAACATAGAGGATTCTTCACCCCATTCTGTTTTCCAGTGTTACAATAGCTCTGGTGGTGTGTTTTCTTCTCCTTGCTCACCCTCTTCCAGTGAGAACCACAGGGAAACTTCCACCAACCCTACCAACTTCAGGCAGACTCATCGTTTCTTAACTTCTTATGCTTCTGAGTTCCATCCTTCACTTCTCTTTTCTCCGCTGAAGAGTGCACCAGCGTGTTCCTTCTCTGGTGCAGCTTCTTCTTCAAGTAAGGATGATATCAAGGTTGTTCTGGATATTCTCCTGAGGAAGAAGAAAAAGAACACTGTGATTGTAGGTGACTCTGTGTCATTAACTGAGGGTCTTGTGGGAGAGCTAATGAGAAGGGTAGAAAGGTCAGAAGTGCCTGATGAGTTAAAGTCAAGCCATTTTATCAAATTCCAGATTTCACCTGTTTCTTTGAGTTGCATGAAGAGAGATGAAGTCGAAATGAAACTCTTGGAACTAAAAAGGAAGGTGAATTCCGTTGCATCAGGAGAAGGGGGTGGCATTTTTTATATTGGAGACCTGAAGTGGACGGTGGAGGAGGCAAGTCTCAGTGACAAAGAGGAAGGATCCCCAGAAGGAGAAGTTTCTTGTTACAATCCAGTTGACCATTTGGTTTCAGAAATTGGTAGGTTATTCTGTGACTGTGGAACCTCAAATAATGCTAAGGTGTGGCTCATGGCCACTTCTAGTTACCAAACATACATGAGATGTCAAATGAGGCAACCCCCTCTTGAGAAGCAGTGGGCTCTTCAGGCTGTTCCTGTTCCATCAGGTGGACTTGACTTGAGTCTTCATGCTCCCAGGTAATCATTTGCTTAATAATTAGTTTAATGCCAAAAACACTAGTCATTTACAGAAAATGTCTTGCTTATTTTGTTTAATTTAATGCAGAAAGAAGAAAAATTAAATAAAAAGGAAAAAAAGAAAAAGGGAGGAAAACATAAGTACATAAAAGTTATTCAGGCATGATGGTTTGTTGAAAGCTTAGTTTGTTTTACATTTTGTTGAGGAGTGCGTACGGTCACTGAGCTATGCCAGAACCATTGTGAAAAGCATGGTTGGTTGGTTGGTTGGTTGGTAAGGCAGATGTGAAGCAGAGCCTTTCTGTTTCTGGCTCTGCCTCACTTTAGTTTGTCAGTATATAACCAACCTCTTACACATACGCATGCACATGATATTGAGCTGGAAAAACTGAAACTAGACTTTACTAAAAGGAAAAAAAAAATAAAAAATAGTCACATAGTTTTGTAAATATGCCTTATTGCACCCACTGGGAATAATTCAGAGCTATTGTGATGTTAAGTGAACTCAACAGTGACAATTTGTTTAATTTTGGATTTTAACTTTATGAATATTTTTTCTCAATTTTCAGTGTGCCTGAAACAAAGCCCTTTGGTAATACGGAGCAGCAGGATAGGCTGAACTGTTGTGAAGAATGTGCCTCAAATTATGAAAAAGAAGCCCAATTTCTTATGCCAGATCAAAAGAAAATGATGCCGTTCTGGCTTCAGTCTCATAGCACAGAAGACCATAATAAGGTAGAACATTATTAAGTTGAAAAGTGAAAGCCAAGTTAATTTTGTGGTTAGATTTGAAAAATTGTAATGACTCGTGACTTATACTATGTAATGTAACAATGGAACATTTTCAGGATGAATTAGTCAAGTTGAAAAGAAAGTGGAATAGACTGTGCCACTGTCTCCACCAAAGCAAACAGCTTCATAACCCATTGAACTGGAACAACAGTTATAATTCGGCAAGCTCCATATCTTTTGCGAACAATGCGACACATTGCTCCACCTCCAAACTTGTTCCTCGATTCCGGCGCCAACAATCATGCATCATTGAGTTCAATTTCGGCGACAAAAGGAAAGCAACAGAGCGAGTCTTAGATTCCCTGGAGGGCATGGAAGGTAAAGAAGTAAAGACTACTCTTGCTCTTGGCAATGGCGGTTCAGGTGAGACGGTGGGGGATATAACTGATGATAGAACACTGCAAAGAGCTCATATTTGTAAACTATTGCAGGAGAATGTGCCATGGCAGTCTGAGACTGTTCCTTCAATAGCAGAAGCCTTGATCCATTCCAAATCAGCAAAGCAAAATAACAGTATTACTTGGTTACTTGTTAAAGGCAATGACACCATTGGGAAAAGAAGGTTGGCACTTGCAGTTGCAGAATCAGTTTTTGGCTCAACTGATGTGCTCCTTCAATTTGACATGCTAAAGAAAGAGACTTCAGTAGCCCCATTTTCTGAAATGCTGGCAGGAGCGCTGAAAACCCACCACCAGCTTGCGGTGCTAATAGAAAATGTTGACTTTGCTGATGCCCAGTTCAAGAAATTCCTCTCAGATGGGTTTGAAACAGGAAAGTTTGGAAATTCCACAGAAGAGAACTCAAGCCAAGTGATACTGATTTTGACAAGTGGTGGATTCACTGGCATTGAGGAGAAGAACGAGGATTCGGTTATCAAGTTGTTATGGGAGGTTAGTGAAAGCAAGCCAAACTTAGAGACTCAATCAGTCACAAGTAGGATAATAGAGCCTTGTTTGGGCAAGAAAAGAAGAGCTGAACTTGATTTGTTTTCTGACACAAAGAGTTTTGAAGGGAGCAAGAAGAAAGTGGGTTTTAACAGTCTTGATCTGAACATGAAAGCTGATGAAGAGGGTGATGGGGAGGGTAAAGCAGCAGAAAGTAGTAGTATTTCAAGTGATTTGAGTAGGGAAAGTATAGGAGATGGAGTGGGAAAAAAGGGATTTCTTGAGTTGATTGAAAACCGGTTTGAGTTTAAGAAAAGTGAAGTTAAAGAGAGAGAGATGGCAGAGTTGTTTTTGTGGAAGATAAAAGGGTCTTTTGAGGAGGTTCGTGGGAAAAAATGTTGGGAGAATTTAAGTGTAGATGAGAGGGTGATTGAGGAAGTGTGTTTTGGGTGTGGTTATTTTAGCGAGAAGGTGTTTGAGAAATGGCTGAAAAAGGTATTCCAAAGCAGCTTAAAAACAGTTAACTTTGGAGTGAAGGAGGGTATAGTTTTTAGACTTTGTTGGGGTGGTAAAGGAGATACAAAAGCAGATAGTGGCTTCATGAGTTCTTCTCTGCCCAAGAGTATCCAACTTAATTACTTCATTCAGTGATCAATTTTGGCTACCAAGGGCTTCTTGTAAAATCGAATACTTTCTGTAAAACTTCATTTTCATAATACCATGCATGCCTTTCTTTTCATTCTCTTCATCACTTCCTACACATTTTAATGCAGTAATTCGTACTTATTAATGAAGAAAAGTGTGAATAAGATACATTATATCCTAAAGTGAAGAATGTTTTGAATCATTCTAGTAAATCTGGCTGCCACTTTCTTGGCAATCAAATAAACAAAGAGATTCTGATTTCTTTTATTTATTTATTTATTATTTCTCCAAAAAGGTTTTCTTTCGAGGAAATCCAATTTTGTTCTTTTGGTTTTTTAAAGAATACAGCCAAAAGTTATTAACACAATCAGCCTCTAAAATCTAAATAAATAGTGACAAATTGGTGCAAAGACAGTAAAGAGATGGAAAGTTGGTAGTTGAATGCTGTTGGATGATGAAAAACTGAAAAAAAAAATAGATTTCTTTACGGCCCAACTTCGGTTTCATTCACTTTCAGAAGAACCATAGCTGTTACTTCCTGCACCCTCTTATTTTATTTTCTATGTAACATTTAATTAATTTGAAAAACTTATTTCTAAAATTAATTTCTGGAAATTAAAATACATTTATTATATTAACGGTTTCTTAAAAAGTAAAATGTCACTTGAAAATTTATCTTTATAAATATTATATGTAGGATATATCCGCTTAAATATTATTTACTCAAATGGATTTGTAGGTAAGTGACTCATTTGTTTTTGTATATTTACAAACATTTGAAGATGTGAAAAAAATGATGATTTGAATTTTTCATGTTCTTGTTCGAATATGAAATTTTACAAAAGAAAAAAAAACGTCTGAGTACCATGCAATAATGAAAACAATTTTTTTTTACGTGTTCATAAGTTAGAAAAAAAAAATCCGAGTGGTATAGATGGTTGGATGACAATGGCTGTGAGAGAAACTAAAACAAAAAAAAAGTTAAATATAAAGTTAATCATAAAGTTTAATAATAATAATAATAATAATAATCAAATAAATCTTTTATTTTATCAATTAAATTATTTATTAATTTATCAAACCTATCACATTATTAACTTTAACTATCATACATTTTGATCTCAAATATCTTTATTTTTTACTATTTTTCCTATTGAAAACAACCTGAATTTTACTTTTATTTATTCTCAAATTCATTTTTTTTTTAGAAAAAATGAGCTTAAGTTGATGTGAGTGAAAAAGTAGAAATCTCTCTAATCTAATCTAACAAGCACATGGAGTGTCTGTGTCATTATTACTGAAATAGCCAAAACTAAAGCGTTTTAGGTTCTTCTCATAATGTCCTCCTGTTTCGACTAAACATCTTATATTTCTCTAATTATGACTCACATCACAAATGTAGATTATTTCATGTTCCTATCTATTCCATGCGGATAATTTGATTAATATAATAAAATAAATTTAGTTTTATATTAATATATTTATAAAAAAGTTAAAATAATTTTATATGAAAAATAAATTTTAAAATTATTATATTTTTAATAATAAAAATATATTAAAATAAGCTATTATACTGAAATTTAAATTAATTAATTATATTTATTTACTATTTTAATTATTTATTTATAAATAAAGTTATTAATAACATTAACTTCATTAAAAAATTAATCTAATAATCGAAACAGTATAATATATAAACATAATATAATATTTAGAAAGATAATTGACCATGTTTATAATTGATTATGTATATAAATATTATATATGAATTTTTGTAGTATAATTTTTTTCTCGTTATTTCAGATGAAAATTAATAATGTTTTTCTCTTATATTTTCATATTTATGGTTTATTTTTCGGTGTTTTCTCTTTTAATATTTATTCAAAATGCAATACTATTAATTTTGAATAATGATAGATAGACAATAGTTTTTGATAATATTTAAATATCATCAAGTCATTGTGTGATTGGTTCAAATGACATAATGACATTACTCTAGATGAATCACATAATAACGATATTTAAATGTTATAAAAAAAAATATTTTTTATCTTTATCCATTAATTTTTTATTGGTGAATTGATTATCCAAAAATAATAGTAACCACGCAAGGAAAGGAGGGCATAGGAACTTTTAAGTTTCTTGTAGTGGTGGGGTTGGTTGGTTCACCCACTCCCTGGGTCCCACTCACCAACCCAACTAACCTAACACACTTATTTTCCTCTTTCTATTTCTTTCAACTCAACTTCCACACAGCTACACACAAAAATGGCACCGGAAGCATCATCGGAGGTTCCCCCAAACTTCTGGGGCCACATGCCCGAAGAGGAATACTACACCTCCCAAGGCGTCCGCAACACCAAGTCCCATTTCCAAACTCCCAATGGAAAAATCTTTACGCAATCCTTCCTCCCTCTCGATCAACCCATCAAAGCCACCGTCTTTATGACCCACGGTTACGGCTCCGACACCGGCTGGCTCTTCCAGAAAATATGTATCAGCTTCGCAAACTGGGGCTACGCCGTCTTCGCCGCCGACCTCCTCGGCCACGGTCGCTCCGAAGGCCTCCGCTGCTACCTCGGCGACATGGAGACCGTCGCTGCCACGTCCCTCTCCTTCTTCCTCGACGTCCGCCGCAGCGAGCCTTACAAAACCCTCCCCGCATTCCTCTTCGGCGAGTCAATGGGGGGTTTGGCGACTCTCCTGATGTACTTCCAATCAGATCCGGGGACGTGGACGGGCCTGATTTTCTCGGCGCCGCTATTTGTTATCCCCGAGGATATGAAACCGAGCAAGGTGCATTTGTTCATGTACGGTCTGTTGTTCGGTTTGGCTGACACGTGGGCAGCGATGCCTGATAACAAGATGGTGGGAAAGGCGATCAGGGATCCTGAGAAATTGAAGGTTATAGCGTCGAACCCGAGGAGGTACACGGGTCCACCTAGGGTGGGAACCATGCGAGAGCTTCTGAGAGTGACGCAGTATGTGCAGGATAATTTCTCCAAAGTGACGGCACCGTTTTTCACCGCTCACGGAACTGCTGACGGCGTTACGTGCCCTTCGTCGTCCAAGCTGCTTTACGAGAAGGCTTCGAGTGAGGATAAGACGTTGAAGCTTTATGATGGGATGTATCATTCCTTGATCCAGGGCGAGCCTGATGAGTCTGCTAACCTTGTGTTGGGAGACATGAGAGAATGGATTGATGAGAGGGTTCGAAGATATGGTTCCCAATAGATTAAAGAAATTAATGCAATATTATTGTTGTTATGGATAATGTGACATGCAAAAATGTGATAAGTCTAAGAAAAAAAATGGTTAATTGATATATTACAAATATTGATGGTTATTATTTTAATTAGTGAGATTTTTAGCATATTCTTCCTCATTCTTCTTTCCAAACCAATCTTATAACTAATCTTATAATTTGGCAGTAAAAAAGTTTAACCTACAATTTCTCTTATATTCTGTAACTTATCTAACTTTTATGCACAACTTCTTCTAAATGAAAAAATATCGATTATGATACAATTAAATTTTTTTCAAGAACACTTATAATGGAGTAATTTATAAAATTTAAGAAATAATAAGTAAAATACATTAATTTTTTTGAAGCTTTTGGCTTTGACTATTCAAATGCATAACCAATTAAAACTAAAATAGTAAATATACAATAAGATAGCAGAGATAAAAGTAATTAAAATAATAATACTATTTGAGAAAATAATTAAAGTACATATAATAAAGTTATTTAGTTATTTATTTTTTAATAAATAAATTAAGACTTACAAAAGGAATCAGGCATGTAATAAAAAAAGAAGTATAACCTTATCTCATGCATGAGCCTACAACAAATTGGTGCTTGTTTAAACTCTTTTCAGACACATCACATTAGTATGATATAAGTGCATTAAACCAAGCGATATGGGACTAAACTTTTTAAAATACTTTAAAATAAAGCAAAAAACAAACACGACCAAAGAAAAGAATAACAGCAATGAAATATTCCAATAATCAGTTTTAAATCACTGCACAAATCAAGACGGAATAATTGGCGAAGAAAAAAAAAAGACTTTCATCTCCAGACAAGAAATTACCAAGTAGGAATATCTTTCTATACGAGGTTCCCACGTAATTACATTTGTCACAATATACAAAAGAATGACAGAAGCAATAACTAATCTAAAAGATACAAAGATACATTTCTTTGGACTCAAACAAAAAGGGCGGCAAAATTAATTTGGATGTGTTCTAAAAGAATCCTTCGGAGAACAAAAAGTCGAACCTGGTAAATCTATTGAAGTTTCAAGGTTGAGCAAAGGCTTTAGTCTTCTATGAACCTCATTACTCAGAAAATTGATTTCCTCAACAGTCATGAGAAAAGCAGATTTGCAAGTCTCCTCGTCTTTGAACGCCAATGTCCATCTGCCATCTACCGAAGCTCTTGTTTTCTTTTTCCGAAAGTCTTTGAAGTGGACAGGATCTATAAAGGGTAAAGAAGAAGCCCGAATCCGCAAGTGTAACCACATCGCATGATTGTCCTCAATCCTAGGCTATACAAAAAGAGGACAACTTTGATAAGGTTATTATATAATCAGGGTAAAAATAATAATAAATTTTCAGAATACATTCCTGATTTGGCTTTGTATTGAGAAAACGAAGAAAACAAAAAGAACTTTGACACAATATTTCAAGTTTAAAACATCAGTCTATAATATATATAGGTAATGAAGTTAAAAACAGTAATTCATCAATCATTTGAGAATCATTTATACCAAGCTGAAAATAATTATCCAAAAAAAAAATTATTCTATTTTTTTGAAATGACTTTGCTTCATAATTGTCAGACTTAAAAGAAATGTTTTAAACCAAATGAAATTAACTCAAGACTAAGATTCAAAGGAACAAAAGTATACATACATTGCACCCAGCCAAAGGGGCAACAGCCCGAACCACTCCATGAGACTTCTTCAGTGGCAATTCTTCTGCAACAACAAGCCATCCAGAAATTCCTAAAGATATTGCTAGAAAGTAAACATGAAGCTCTTTTCCCCTCTCGAAAGCTATCCTACAAGGAAGGGCATTGCCTGCAAATGGTAAATGAATAAGAGAAGTTTAACAAGTTAATTGATTGCAGACTAAAGATAATAGCCTGATGTAGCTCCATGGAATAACATGTAACAGATGAAAACCACCAAATACATATACAATCAAAAAGAACCACCAAGTAAAAAAAAAAAGGAACACTAAAGAAAACTGTAATTAGTGATAATTATTATTTAGAAGAGACCAGCATTTTCTTCAAACTTCAAATAGGTGGAATTTACATATTAGCTGCCTGCTGTCAGGTTTATAGCCAGAAATCAATAAATATGTGGTTTAAGTAACCCTTTTAATATGTGATCATGACATGAAGGCTTGCAATATATTTTTCCACTTTAGTCTCAAAATTATCCCTTCAACCTAATACTTTGTAACACAATCAGTTCTTATATGCACCGTACCACTACAGCCTACAGATATGCCCATATTCAGAAGTACAGAAGAGAGAAAATACTTTCACACATGGCCAATGTCAATTTTAGACACTTCAAAACAAGCCAGTAAGACAATGTTAGTTTAACTTGGTACAATAGAATTTATTAAGAAAGAAAAGGAGATATAAAACAACAGGATAAGGTATCCTCAAAAACTAAACAAAGAAAAGAAAAAGAGAAAATCAGAGACTAAGCATGAAACACCAAACACTGCACACCAATCTCTCCAAGTCCCTCGTGACTGCCTACACCAGCTTTCTCTCTTTGTTGTAACTTGTCTTTTCATTAATTGATATAGAGTTGGTACTTGTTACTATTTGATTGATTAGACTATTAAGTTTGGCAATGTGTTTGGATTGGGTTTTCAGAAAATTCTTTGCAGCTGAGATTACAACTGAGATATTTTTCTCCTCATTCTTTTCTTTCTACCCTCCCCTTTTACCTCCTTATTATCTTCTTCCTTTTTATTCTTCTGTTCATCCTAAAGCAAAGAATAAATCTCAAATTAAGTAAAACCATTGTAGAGAGTAGAAGAAACTTCAGTTAAGATCATTGACCAAGGCTGACTTCAGTTCCTGCCTTCGGGCCTGACACATCAAGCCCAGAACCTTGGGCACGGCAATTTGCAGGGAGATCACCAGGAGGGTAAATCAGTGGTTGTTCTGTTAAAGTTTTGCCAAGAGTGAATATTTGAAGCTGGTGCAGTAGTACAAATACCTAAATGGAAAAATGACAACAAAAAGCTCTTCATCATATAAAGGTACATTAATACACAACCCAGGAAGAGACAAAATTGAGAACTCCAATTCACATTTTTATGCCGCACTGCACATATAAAAAAAAAAAAAAAAAAAAAAAAAAAAAAAAAAAAAAAAGTCTGTCGGGGGAGGGAGCATAGAAAAAGAGGTACAGACCTTCACCAACTCATGCATTCTTTTACCAGAAGCAAAAGATGACCCCTCTGGAATATGACCTGCAGTGACAAGAATCAGAGGGATCATTCAAAGGGCTTCTCTTCCCTCAGTAAGAAAAAATAGAAACAGATACAAGCTTACCTCCTGAAGAAATCTTCCATGGTAGCAAAAGTATGCAATTTGGTTCTTTCCGAGGAGATGATGACTCCATTGCTACAGATTGGAAAAATATTGTTCAAGAACATAAGTACAACTATCACACAATCAAAAGCAGAACAACGTGGTAGAAAAATTCACCTCTTTTGCACTTTCTCCATTCATCACAGAGAACAGAAATAAGTAAGTCGGACCAAATACCTCTAACCTCCTCTACAAGAGCAGAAGCATAACTCTTGTATGAAACCTGTATAGAAAAGAATATTGATATAATTGCATTAGGAGATGAAAATAGTGCAGATGATACTAGTAGGACAGACATCCATTTTCATTTTCCATTACGATTGTTTCTACTATATCATCTCTTTTTGCATTCTCGGTACCTATTCTATTCATTAACTTCAACAATCATAGCCTACTAATGCGACTATTCATGAACAAGGCATGATTTATCAAAAAGTACAATCTTTCAAACAACACATTTATTATTTCTGCAAATATTTGTACTGATATCTTATCTCCAATTACTCAGCTTTATTAAAATGTCTACTAAATTGATGCTGATAAATTAAAAACCATTGACTGAATGATGTAAATGGTTCAAATTAGGAATGACTATTGGACCTGGACTGTACCGAGGCATCTAAATGGAAAATATACTCTAGAAGGAGGTGAGAATAGTTTTGGAATTTTCTGTAACTGAAATTTGGTGACATGCCATGGTTATAGAGGGCATAATGAGAGAAGGGTACAAGAAGAGTGAGGAGTTTGGGGGAGGGGATAAGCACTAATTTTGAGAACTGACAATAGTATTTTAGAGAAGAGCTGCCTTCTCTGGTTGCCATTAATAAAATCATTTCAAACATGTGCACTTCGATTGGTAAACAGTACATGACCACAAGAGAATGTATTAAGTTCTCAAGGGTGTTGCTAGAAAAGCCTCATCTGTTCTTACTTTCAGTAAATCAAGGTGATGGCTGTTGAATTCTGACACACTGTAAGGAAGCAACTGACGCAAAAGCCAACCACCATCCCATAGTATCTCTGCAGATATATTAGTGCGACAACTGAGGTTCACTAGTGCATCAATCACCTGAAAAAACAGAGGATTCATAATTAATAAACCAAGCATAACAAACTGCAAATAAGCATTTAGCGAATAGTAGTATTGGACAATGCTTGCAGTACCAAAACATGGATTTTTAAATATTACTAAGAAGAAAATGGAAATGATGCCAATAACGTTTCATCCTTTAAGGCCCAAACAAGAAATAGTTTTAACGGCAAACGCATACATTTGGTATGAAGTCTTCTGAAATTCACACTAACATAAAAGGGAAATCCAGTACAAGAGGCTACCACCTACTGTAGTGCGGGAAGGTTAGATCCTTAGACACACAGAACCTTACTCCACCAAGGAGAGACTATTTCCAGGATTTGAATTCAGGACCTTGACGTCATAAGACAATATTTTCATTGTGCTAAGACTCTACCACTGATAATTCTTAATACATAGTAAATTTAGTTCGATGAAAATTATCAAACTAAATTACTTCACAAAAAACATAAATGTATGCATGTATTTGCACACTAACGTATATACAATAATCACTTATCCTGAATAAACAATAAAAAGCCTGGTAACTCCAGTTTTACATGATAGGCTAAAAGTTTTTCACATTAAACTCTTAGAGAATAATTTCGAAAAAGTATAAAAATGTTTCATAAACTCCTTTGGTTTTGATCTATTGAACACATATTCATAACACAATTTTTATAACAAAAAAATAGCATATCAACAAGACTCGACTATATAAAAACATTTACTTGAAATCTATGTATACGAGGACTTATTCCCACATCAGAAGGCAGAAAAGATACTCCATACTGCTCCTGTGAAACATGATAAACTTAAGAAAGTCAACCTTCAAGCAACATAGATTCCAAAATCTAAATAGATACCGGTTGTTAATGTTAAATAAATCAACAATTGCTGCTGAAGAGATGGAAGTGCAAACCTTGATCTTTTTATGATAGACATTGATATTATTACCAATGCCATCCCTATTACTTTTGGATGGAAAAAGTTGTTCTTCGCCTGAACCCTCTCCAACTAAAGCTTGCTGCACAAAATATGCAAAGCCAATTCACCAGAACTGAATTGATGAGCTTCACGGTTGTTCTCCTATAATAAGTTATCTCTATAAAAAGCCTAGAACATGTGACTTGTGTATGATCCAACTTGAAGGAAAGTGCTTGAAATGTATACTGTTTTGTGTGCATTTAGTGTAAATTTCTAGGTTCGATGTATAAAGAAAATATTGTTGTAATTAGAAAATGGTCTATTTATTATATTCATTGTATAAATATCAAGTTGGTGTTGTAGTTGAAACAAATGGTTTCACAAGAACCCGCCTCCAAAACTATGTACAAAAGCACACCACCAAATATTCATAAAATGAAAAGGATCAAAAATGGAAGAATACAGCTTACCAATAACAATTTTTTATGTTGCTTTCGTTGTGGAAGAATTCCAAGCCCATCTAGCATTGATTCATCAAGTTCTACAGAACAATAAATACTACGTAAACAGAAAACAGTGCAACAGTAGGACACACAAAAATTCAAGGAGACAACCTTTAGTTTGCAGCAGAGTAGCAAGCACACTCAAAGAACCCAAAACTAGGACATCACTTCCTTTTGTTACGTAAGCAAGCAGAACCTCCCTACATCAATCATAAAAGTCATTAGGAAAAACATGCAAAAGACTTCCTGCAAACAAAGTTTAACTCTCAAGTTAAAGTAGAACAAACGCAAAAACACTATTATAAGACATCAAAAATATCAATTCAAGCCTACATAAAAACCAAGTTACTACCTATTTGAGCATAGTTTTACTACTATTGTAAATATAACTTTCCTTTTTAGTTAAGTTATTGACAGCTATACTCTGTAACTAACTTACAGGTATTCTTCTTAGACAGTTACCTTCTGCTAGTCTCTCCAGATCAGCTATACAGAGCTGACTTCACTCTCTTGAACTGTGGCTTTTGATTCTAAAATATAATACAGTTTCTCTTTATTCTAAAATGCTATCAGAGCAACATCATAACATTCTGATACTTCGGCTTTTGGTTTTCAATAATAAAATGATAAAACATAATTTTACTCCAATACTACCAAATATTTTATTGAAACATTTTCAATTCTGAGATAGCATCGGAAGGATGTACACAGGGAGCCAAGGACTGTCATTTTCTTTTCTTTTTTGGATAGCAAACAGTATTACATATTTCACTTGAATAACTTTTAGTCAGGGTAGTTTAAGCTGGCATGGCATATTGATTAATGTTTCCAATTCTGATGACTGATAGAAATACAAAAAGAAACTAATATATCTAACTTATTACATATAGAAAGAAAAAACACAAGTTATGTAACAAAGGGGCTTTTACCTTAAAGACAAATTTGAACTGGTACAATCATTTTGCACTAGAACACCATCTGAATGAAAACCTGAAGAACTAAGAGAATATGGAATATTAAACATTGTGTGTCTTGTATCCCACTTGGTGAGACTATCACTATCTAACCCTTGGCATTCAGATGTGAAATCATGATCAGATATGAAGCAATTGAAATTACCCTGAGAACTCTTTGTAAAGGCCTCTGAGGGATAAAAAAGAGCACCAGCAATAGTGTTTGCCAAATCTTTGATTTTGACAATCCTCAGGATGCAACAAAGTAAGTATAGAGAAGGGACAGCGGCATCTTGCATGTCCTACAATAATGTATATCAAACAATGATAAAGATATGTTTCACAATAAGAATCAAAATCTCTCCAGAACTTTTTAAGACCCTTGAAACAAAGACAAAAGTAGATTAAAAAAAAAACTGACAAGGCCATAAAGTGAAGTTTCATACATTATTGGGCATGACCCCTAGGGAAGGAAGAAGTAATGGGAATATCAAAATCATCATAATGCCATCAGTAATGAGTCTCCCAACATCAGGAATTCCAGCAGAGACAACATCACTGAAGTAGTACAGGTTATCCTCAATTTCATCTGTAGCAGCAATAATTGCCGACATTGAATCTGGGCCCGGATTTCTGTCTCAGATTCAAGAACCACAATTGCATTTTCAGGGTGCAAGGAAATATTAATGTATAGTTCAAACAAAAGAGAAAATAAATTGCTTACAGCTGTGTATCAGAAAGCAGTTTATTAAAATCCAAGCTCTGCTTCCTAAAGAATGAAACCAGGTTTGAGAAGTAATCTTTGTGAGGAGTGCTGGTTATATATCTATTGACAGAGTCATCTCCAACTGAAAATTGTTTATTAGAAAATTATAACTTTTGCCAGCGTACAAAATTGAGTTCATGTTTTCCTGGAGGAAATGATAGGGACAAAAAAAATTAAAGAAGATGGCTTATGTAAAATAATAAAATCTCACCATGGTAAACATTAAGAGTTATAGCCCGTACTGCAGTGCGAACCATGCTCTCCTCATGAAAAGCAAAGCGTATGGCCTCTACATAAAGTGGAAATGAAACTACTTCGTCCTAAACACATAGAAGATACAATGAACACATTTGGATAGCCCAAAACTAAAAGCAGAATAACATCCTCCACTGCCAAAAGAACAACAAAAGCTATACTTAAAAGTTAAAAGAATAACTACACACAAAAGATCAAAGTATGAATATGAGAAAAACATTAATGATCTCACAAGATTTGATCAATAGAGATGAACAACTCTCCGACAGGCTTCCCTGTCCAAGTCATCCACTTGGAATACAAAACAGATTTTTACTGTATCTATGCCTCTCTTCCTTCTTATCTTTCTCCTAATCAAGAAATTTTAATGAATTTATGTTCAAAGTACAAAAACAGTATTATTTATCCACCTTATAAAATCAACATTTGAGAGCAAACACCTAGAAAACCCCACTACTATATTTGCAATCCCAATATCAAGAACATCAGGCCCACTAACCAATGGTTTTACAGACAACCTTTTAAAACTACCTTAAGGCCTATAATTCAAAAACATTAGAATAAGAAAGAAAACATCAAACTTACACCATGAGTCTTCACAAGCAGTGAAACTGTATTCTTGTTCAATTTTCCACTTATTGCCCTTCAATAACCAAAAGAGATGTAACAGAAAACTGATAAGAAATATTATAGAAAGGAGATGGGAAGTGAACAAAAGCAAATATATATTGCCACCACAAAACAGATTCTATGAGTGCAATCATCAACCACCAATCACCAGTTCAATAAATAAAATAACTTAGAGGTCAGAAGGAACCTTAAAAAGGATATGTAGTACGACAGCAGCTCTTCATTTCGAAAGTCAAACGGATAAGTTATCAGGTAATTTATATATTCATTACTGAACATATAGTCTGCCAAAAAAACACCCAAAGAAGTTAGTTAACCCGCAACATTTGTGCACCTCATTAAGAAACTAACGAAAGTCTAAATTCAATTTGATTTTCAACTAACATATAGCATGTTCACTTTTTAGGTTCTGGACCATAATGCTCACTGTTTGAAGCAACTGAAGTGGAACGCTCACAGTTCTGGTAAGTTTCAGAACACGTATAAATTCACCCATGACTTGCTTTTCCATGAAGAATCTGTCACAAGCTAGGACACAATAAACTTCCAGCAAAACAAAAATTATTCCAATAGAGAGCATGAGCACCGAAGAGCCTCACTCAAAAAAACTGGGGTCATGTTGGTCACCATATGTTATCAACTCCGCAATTGATCTCAGTGCCTCAATTACAAAACCCTTCCAAACATAGCACAATTAAGAAGATTGGGAAAACCATGAAGAACATATCAAGGAAAGTTGACAGCAGAGACGAGCTAATCACATTCTTACCTTATTAACCTCACTAATAATTTCTACCTTCGTTAATTGATCGGTTAAGAACCTTAACAGTGAAAACCAAGAAAAAACAGTAATCAATTATCAATGAATTGAACGAAATGAAATGAGTCAACATGGAGTAGTACCTAAGTTGGTCCAGGGAGAAACGATCCCTTGATCTCCAAAAGGAATTCCACATGATTGAAGAATTAGACCTCGAAATAAAGCTTGATTGAATTTGAATTTGAATTCATTGTGCATCGAAACTGAAACTGCACGATCCTTCGGAGCATCATCAGAGGAAGTGAGTGAATGCCGTTTGTGTGTAGAGACTAGGGTTCTTCCAACCCAAACACTTGATTTTGGATTTTGGATTTTGGAAATACTTTCAGCACAACAGAACACTCGCTCAACAATACTGAAGAAGAGGACTATACCTTCCTTACCAAAGTTACCGTAGATATTCATATCTAATATATTTTTTTTCATTTTTATACTGCAAATGTAAGTTTGCAATGTAAGTTTTCCTACTACATTGTAATAATACCTACAAATATAATTAAAGAATAATACCTACAAATATCATACTACTACATGTAAGTTTTCCTCTTTAACAAACATTCAGGGTTTGAACAGAAACTAATGTTCATACGAAACAGGGAAGATGATTAAAAAAAAATTATGTTCACTTTCAAAAATCTTCAAGAAATGAAATGGAGATAATTGTGGGATTGTCTCTTTTTTTTTTTTAATTATCACAACATTGCCAGAAGAATTGATGAGTAAATCTCATCTTTACCCTTTTATACATTTGATAATTTTCATACTTTTATCGTATAATAATAATAATAATAATAATAATAATAATAATAATGATTTAATGATAGTAATAATAATAATAATAATAAAAAATAATAATAATAGTAAGATTAATAATAAATATAATAATAATATTAATAATAATTATGATAATTATTTTTATTATTTTTATAATTATTATTATTTCAATTTGTTAAATTTCTATTTTTTCTACATTTTAAAAAATAATTTTTTTTATAAACACTTTTACAATTATATATAACATTAATCATTATTATCTTATATTACTTTTATAACTAAAAATATATTTATAATCTTTAATTTTATTAATTAAACAATTTTTTATTATTCACGATAAAAATCTATATTAATTTTCACAAAATTTATATCAAATTCACTCTCACTCAATTTAAAATCCCTAAAAATATCAATTAATTTAGTCTTAAATCTTTTCCAATTCTTCTATTCAGTCTCTTCCCAATCAATATAAAGTGAACACACCCTCAACTATAAAGTAATAATTAAAAATAATATCACAAGAGCAGTTTTTTTTTTTGACAACTTTCAACATAAATATATCTATAAAAAATAAAAGATAAATTCGTAATCTAAAAGTAGCCTATGTATAAATTAAAACATAATTCTTTTACAAAATAATTAATAAAGATATTCATCTCTCTTTTTTTCCTCTAAACACTATTTGTAGAGAATATGGTCTCTAACTTACCAGTTGCTTCTACTTTTCTGTAAATTTTTCATTGATATTATCTTTTTATTATTAAATAGATTTCTTAGCCGCTTAATTGTTAATACTTTTCATTATATCTCTTTATGAAAATAATGAATATATGTGAATATTATGTAATATTTTGAAAGTAAAAGTATGAATTGAAAAATTACTGAGTATAATAAAGTTTATATAAAAAAAAACTATAATTACTTAATTTTTTAAATTCGAGAGGATGTCATGGTATTTTAATAGTCTGTTCATGATTTATTAATATTCAAATTTATATCTCTTAAAAATATCCTAATGAATTCTAAAGTTTATCGTTGATGCTTGAAAAAAGTTTAAAAAGTCAAATTGAGGAGCAAGCATTAATTTATTTTCAAAACGTAACATTTGGAAAGGCTTGAAATTAAAGGAAATCAATAGTAGATTTTTGTTTTAGAATTTTATTTTTGTTTATCAAAAGATATAGCAAAATATGACAAAGGAGAAAATTACATTTTTTTTCTTATCATTAGTCAACAATAAAAGCATATTGTAACTCATCCACTATTATAATTGTTACTTGATTAAAATATTTGAATTATGTTTTTTTAATAAGATCATAACATAACTTGATAGTATGTGTGTTGATATTTTAAATCATTGTAATTTTTTATAGTATATTTCAAAAACATGTATATTGTACAATGTTATACATTATAATAAATTATTATTTATATATTTAATATCTTTTAAAAATATAAATTATCCCTGAGTTAATTTAAAAGATATCTCATACTTAACAAAAAAAATAACAACTAAGAATAATAAGACTAAATTGATATAAAATTGAAAAATTTATCATAATAAAAAACTAAAAAAAACTATTAAACCTAATTTAATTTATATCAAATTCCAAAAAGATTGAGGGGTTATTCCCTACACTTCCCCATTTGCTCCCTCCACCGTACCCTTTATTTCTATTTTTTTATTCCTGTTTTATCCTTTTAGTAAAAGTTTATTTTTAAAGTTAAAATTTTACAGGAACATTCAATCATCTCAACGCACACAATCTCTTCTTCTTCTTCTTTAATGTTTTCCTTGGTCCTTTCATCATTTTTGTTTCATTATGCTCTTCTTCTTTTGAATTCTTCTTTCTCTTTTTCTTTCATTGTGGTGTGAAAGTTTGATGAGTGAGAGATTGCAGGTAGTGGTAGAAGGAATTATTCCACTCGTGCTAAAATCTCGATGGTAGTTAAAGTTCTCAATGGTGCTTGAAGGTACAAAGGAGTAAAGGTGCACAAAAATTAATTAACCCTAAATTAAACCTTAAAATAATGTGTAAAACCTTAAACGGATGTGAGCATCTGTCGACAGATGTCAACATCCGTTTAAGGTAAAAGGGATTCTCTAAACTTTTGTTGTCTGTGTTTTAGGGCAACTTTTGTTAGTCTTGCGTATGGATATGCTACAATTTTATCTTCTAGGCGGTTCCCATGGCTTCTCATGCAGTGAACAATTTGATTGGTGGGATTTTATGGCGGTACACGTCAAATACACCAAACCAGAAATTGAATGAATAATTGCCATCTTCATGGCTATGTCACTGGCTCTCTATATTCTAACCCTCCCTGTCGTGGGTTTGATGTATATGGTCATACTGGCTTGGTTTTTGTTAGCCCTTGAAGGAATGTTCTCCTAAAAATAAAACGGAAAATAAACAGAAAAAGAAAATCACTGCGTTTTGGAGGGGTGTGACACGAAAGGAAGGCAAGACCATCAAGATTGTTGTTTGTATTTTAGGTCTTCTCTTTCTATTCATTATCCCTTTATAAATGTTGCACCTACCTGCCTGTATTTCAAAGCTTAAAGGGCGTTGGGGGTGTAACTGTGAGGAGAGGAGAGAGTAAAAGTGAGAAAGAAGGAGAAGAAAAAGGGAGTTCTGCTAAATAACATTAAAATAAAATAAAAAATAAAAAGGGTAAAAAGGGGAAAGAAAGAGGTTAGTTTTGTAATAAAATAAAAAATGAAGAAAGTTTGGGAGGTGGAGGGTGGAAACGGGGAGGTGGAGGGAACAACTCCCAAAGATTGAGACTCTGCAATTATAAACCGGGTGTTGCTCCCTCCACCTCCCCAAGTGGGTCCTACACCTCTCCATTATTTTAATTTATTTAAAAAATATTTTACATCTTCCCACTATTTTCTTTTATTCCAAAAATACTCTACACCTCCTCACTATCATTAACAATCTTTCTCTTTCCCTCTCTACATTAATGGACCATTTACATGGCTCATTAATGGAGCATTTACATAACTCAAATTTGAACTTGTGATATATTTTCTTAAATAAGTTTGATTCAATCTTATTTTTCCGGTTGAATATATTTTTTTCTTGTCAAATTACTTAATAAATGGTAAAATTTTGTTCTAAATTTCTAGAAAAATGTTTATATATGTGTGTGTTTTTTTATATATAATATTTATAATTTTTAACATTATATTATGTTTTAATTCACAAACATGTTTGACTAAAATAACTTGAATAAAATGTTTAATTTATCAGATAAATAATATAAAAATATTATTAAATACTCAAAATATTAAAAAAAAGTTATTTGTTAAAGATTTAAAATTTATTTAGTTCTTTTGTCATTATAAAGTTAGTATATAATAATAATAATAATAATAATAATATATCATTGTTTATTATTAATATTATTATGTTTATTATTTTGTATTTGCATCTAACTTTTAATTTTATAAAATGAAAATGGTAGAAGTACTAATATTGAAATTTCCTCTCAATTTTATATTTTGTAATATATCACAGATTTAAATCTGAACCATGTAAATGCTCCATTAATGTAGAGAGAGAAAGGAAAAGATTGTTGAGGATAGTGAGGAGGTGTATGGTATTTTTGGTATAAAAAAATAGTGGAGATATGTAGAATATTTTTGAAATAAATGAAAATAATGGAGAGGTGGAAGGAGCAACACCCTCACAAGTTCAAATTTGAATCATGTGCTCCATTAGTATAGAAAGAAAAAGATTATTAAGGATAGTGGGGAGGTGTAGGGTATTTTTGAAATAAAAGAAAAAAGTGGGAAAGTGTAGAATATTTTTGAAATAAATTAAAATAGTAGGGAGGTGCAGGACCAGGTGGAGGGAGCAACTCCCTTATAAACCAGATGTAATATGGGTGTTTCATCCTGCACCTCCAAGCTTTCATCTTGTATCTCCAAAAATTACCATTTTAACCTTAATTAATATTATTTTAATATTTTCTCTTTCTTCATAAAGTGATTCTGCACTCCTCTAACTTTTTCTCTTTCTTATTAAAGTCAACCTACACCCTTCTAATTTTTTCTCTCTTTTATTAAAGTCATCCTACATCTTTTTAATAGATTTTAAAATCTATACAATTTTTATATAAATTTTCTAAATTTCATTTCGAGATTTAAAATTTAATAAAAATTTAAT
>NC_028357.1:45680178-45698946 GCF_000741045.1 Vigna radiata var. radiata
TATTAAATTTAAAATGAAATTTAAAAAATTTATAAAAGAAATTGTATAGATTTTAAAGTCTATTAAAATGGTGTAGGATGACTATAATAAGAGAGAAAAAAAATTAGAAGGGTGTAGGTTGACTTTAATAAGAAAGAGAAAAAGTTAGAGAGGTGCAGAATGACTTTATGAAGAAAGAGAAAATATTAAAATAATATTAATTAAGGTTAAAATGGTAATTTTTGGAGGTGCAGAATGAAAGCTTGGAGGTGTAGGATGAAACACCCATGTAATATTCCCATTGATCTGGGCCATTTAAAATAATCTCAAATAATAGACGGGCTTTTGTTTTCTGCACCTCTTTATTACTATCTATACCCTCATAAATTTTGAAATGATTAATGATTTGTTTCAATGGTGTTGGTGAGCATTCTGGAACAGTGTGTGCGGGTAAACTATAAACTCAAAGAAAAACACGTAAAAGTTATTTGAGAGGTTTTTTTTTTTAATTTTAACACCCCTTTTAAGTAATTATAATTCGTATAACTTTTTTTTGTTGCCAAGAGGTTTAGAAAGAGAAGTGACAAAATGTTTGTTAAAAAAGATATTTAATCTTTCGAAAATCTGAATTCTGGAACGCATGTTTTTCGTGCTTGATTCACTTCTAAAAGACAATATTTTCAAGAAACAGATATATCAAGACTTATTTTTAACTAATTTTTTCAAAAACCGATGTCACGAAATAAATACGTGGAAACTAATTTTCTTGAATAAAATTAAATTTTACTGAAAAATATATCTCGGCAATAAATTAAAAGCTTTTTACAAAATAATAATATTTTCCAACAACGAATAATTGATCAATATTGTGGTAAAAAAATATAAAATTTACAATCCTAAATTTCACCAAGTTCAAATTTCTCAAAATTTTAAGATTTCCTTTCAAATACATGTTTTAAATCTTTTAAATGTGGTAAATTTGCTTAGACACAAAATGCCGAAAGTAAATCTGGGATTAACCATCTCTAAGATGAAATTTTATATTATTAAACACATTATTCTTTTCACAAACATGTCGATAAACAGTTCTACATAAACATAAAAAAAAATAGATTAAATATGTTTTTAGTCCCTATACTTTGAGGCGATTTTGGTTTTAGTCAATTTTCAAACTATGGTACAATTTAGTCCTTCAACTTTAGAAAACTCTGGTTTTAGTCATTTTTATCAAATTTTTTTAACTTTATTTGTTGTTTCAAACGCGTTTCTCAGTTAACATTGAAGTAAAAATGTGTCAAACAGTGTAAACAATCCAAATGCTATAATAAAACGTGCTTGAAACAACAAATAAAGTTAAAAAAATTTGATAAAAAGGACTAAAACCAGAGTTTTTTAAAGTTGAAGGACTAAATTGTACTATAGTTTGAAAATGGACTAAAACCAAAATCGCCTCAAAGTATAGGGACTAAAAACATATTTAACCCAAAAAAAAATTAGTTGATGGTGAAATTTATTTTATTTTATTTTTTGCAGAAGTTTTCTTTTCTTTTCTTTTTTTCAAATAAATAGACTTACAATTTGTCAGCTGTTCCAAAGACACAAATGTTCTGTCCCCACCTCTTGTCTCCAATTCTGTATCTGTGATTAGAACTAACATTTTGTATATCTTGTATGCATACTTAAACTTTTTACACATCTTAAAAATGTTATTTCAACCTACCAACAAAAAAACTACACATTTTAATATCATTGGTCTGGCTGTCTTTTTGTCTATTCTTTCTATTCTTAAACGTATAAGAGGAAGAAAAAAATATATATAAATTAAGATCACACAATATAAAAATAAAGTTATTAGATAAGGAACATTTTAAAAAAATCTATGAATTAGAAAAATAAAAATAAAGACAAAGATGATTATAAAAATAATATATGGGCAGTAGACAACTTATTCTTTGTTTTGAAAGGGCGGTGTCTGCCTTAATTATAGATGGCCTTTCCATGAAATATATAGCCACTGGAGTGAGGTGGCAATATCCATAAATAAGGACCCATTTATTTTTTATATTGATAAAATTATTCTCTTTATATTCCACATAATTTTTATTAATGTTAATTTGAACGTATATGCAATTTTTTTGTCAGCTCATGTACGCAAAATATGTTTAATGATATAAACTTAATTTTGTTGAAATAAAAAACAGGTGGAAATGATAACTAAGTTATTCATCACATTCTATTGACTAATAATTAATTACGTTATTAGTAAAGAAATTTAATTTAACGTGTAAAATTCTCAGTTACTTTTATGTCTAAAACAAATTAGAATATCTGCGAAATAATACCTTAATGGAATCCACTGCATCCGCTTAATACGTTAGGCAAAATTCATAATTTCTATTTTATCGAATTTGGTTAGAGCTGTCAAAACGGGTAAATCGGTTTGACCTGACCCGGTCCATCACGGATTGATCACTTAGTGAATGAACCCAACCCAGTTCATTTATTAGCGAGTCAGAAAAATCTGAACCCCACTCGACCCACCACGGGTTGGCAGGTAAACGGATTGACTCATAGTCCATTTAATTAGTTTTTTCTTAAATAAAAAAAATACAAACTTTCTATATTTAAATTTAAACAATTTCACTTACAAAAAATGATGTTAAACTGAAGACAATTCAAAATAATAATAAAAAGTACAATATAATTCAAATGTCATCCAAAAACAAACACAGATAACATAAAAAAACTCGTTTCTTGAAGAATTTCAATGAAGAAGTGAGACTGACAGCAATGTAAATGAGAGCAAATTTCGTGACAGTGATTTGTGAGAGCAGAGATTACTTTTTTGGTATACACAGCGAGTGAAAAGAGTATTTTATTTTTTAGAATTTCATAAATAAAATAATAAATTAAAAAATAAAATTAGGTAGGTGGGTTGGCGAGTCAACCCAGCCCACCACGGGTTCAACCCGCATAAGCCGGGTTTAAATGTGACCCGCAAAAAGAAGTTTAATTTTTTCAAACTCAACCCAGCTCGAACGTACAGTGAACCGAGTTGGTTCGCAAATTGTGACCCATTTTTACGTTTCTAAATTTCACTTACTAAATTTCAAAATGAATTAATATGAGTATTCAAGCTTCAAATAATCGTGAAACAGAAAATTCACCTATAATAATTTGACGCTTAAATCAATATGTTTTAAGTGAGTATACGAGTAAAGAATAATTATTGGATTTATAGTCTTTTCAGGTCTGTTTTGTTATTGTAAATAGTATAATAAATGTACTCTATTTATATAATGTAATATGTATAATCTTAACTATATATTTAAGTATTATTTTTTCTTTATTTCATGGAGTTATTATTTAATGTTAATTTCATACTCGAATTTTATATTTATTCGACTATTTTAAATTTGACAATGATAATATAACTCAGGCCGAATAGGTACATATACCTGTAAGCCGATCAAACCTACCTATTTTACTAAGTTTTTATTCTCAAATTAAACTTGTTTAATACTTTTAGTATACTCATAAGTACATAACAACGCAAACCATTTATGATTATCCAACGATTAATCTAAAACAAATATAAAATCAGTACTCACAATTAAATACATCAATTAAAAACTTATAAAATATTTATAAATTTTTTTTAAGTAGATTATATATATTAAAAAAAATTATACATATGAGTAAGCTATATTTTGGAAGCATGATTTCAAAATAAAGAAATCATGTTCTCCAAACATGATTTTCAACTATTAAAGAAAACAATTATGCTTTAGAATAATAATTTTTAACATTTTTACAAAAAAAAAAAATTGATACCAACTTGAATTTTTTATTATTTTTATCACTTATAACTAAAAATCAATAATGTTTTAAAGCATCATTGGAGTAAAATAATATATAATCCAAGTTGTATAATAAGTATTTCCTCTCTTAGTCTAACATCCCCAATAGCTCCAATTTCCATGTTGAAGCCTAGTAAAAGCAACGTCGTTCGTTCATCGTACTAATTTTTTATGTTTGATATAATGGATTAATCATGTAGAGCTTTTAAGCAAGCATTTTATTTTTTTTATTACGTAAGCGTAAGAAACATGCATGCATGAATTTGAAGAGGACACCCACATGGTACTGGAGACAAGACAACGAGATTTGTGGATATCTGTTACAGATAAATCACACAACAAATTCACTATCAAACACGCTTTTTGTTTTGCTTTACCTTATTACAGATAATTAATTGGTTTTTTATATTTTACATAAATACTTTAAGTATCAAAATTAATGTAATATGTGTTTGTAAATAGAAGAAGTTAAAATATCAAGTGTTATGTCTTTCTATGAATTTTAAGTATCAAAACTAATTATAATAATACTATGATATTAAGATTTAAGTTTTTGGAATTAAATACCCACTAATTAAATACTTGATCATTATGAGTACTCCGTAAACTATTCATTAACTAAATACAAATTTTACAATCAACATTAAAAAAACTAACTCCGGATTAGTCTAATTATTGTAGTAATTAAAGCATTTCATATTAAAACAACTACATAGTATATAGTATATGATATATGTATAGCCGTATTTATCATAAGTTACATAATTCAATTTTACAATAAAAAAAAAATCATTACACTTACACTCTCGTATATAAGTCCTCCTTAAGGGTGTGCTTGTTTCTGACTAAGAAAACTGTCTAATATCTTATTTAAGTTGATAGTGTAAGAATCGATGCATCAAATTGTATAAAGGACAATGATAAGTTGACAAACTCATACTTATTTAACATGAGTTTTATAAATTAATGCTAGGATAACATATATTTATAATTTAAAATAAAATGATTATAAAAGAATAAATTCTTATACTTAGTATCAAATAAATATAACAAATTTAACTGTCTTAAAGTATTATTTTAGTTTTTTATCAGGAAAATGAAAAATAATATATTAAATGAGTGTAAAAGTATGTTAAATATATTTTTTTCTTAAAAAAAATGAGAAAAATATTCAACTTTTAGATGCTCATTCATGCTAAGAATAGTAGATTGTGGTATTGTTTGAATTAAAAAAATAGTATGATTTGAGTAGATTTAAGATGAAAATTTATATATAATATGTGATGGATATAATAGATTAATTACAAAAAATATTCTAATGAATAATATTATATGATTATCATTGTTAAAGATAATTGTGATATAAATTTAAATATAAATAATAAAAATTGTTCAAATAAAGTTAAAACTTGAAATTTTAAAATTACAAAAATATTATTACTATTGTAATAATTATTATTGTAACTATTACTGTTACTATTCATTTTATCATTATTATTTTTATTTTACTATTTTATTATTATTATATATATATATATAATAAAATTATAGAAATCTATTTTATTTATCATATTCAAAACTCAATTTAGTATATTTCATATGCATAATATAGTCATTAAATCTACTCATCAATACTAATGTTCAGTCTAAAACATTACAAATAATCATTTATCAAATCTAACTCAACAACATACAAATTCAAACATATCTTCAAACCAACCACAATTTTTACATATAAATAAAAAAAAATCTAATGACCAAATCACATTTACATACAAAAAATTTATATTATGATATCAAAGTCATAAATAATTTTCCTTAAAGATAATTATTTTATTCCAATTAAATCTCAAACTAAAACTCAAAATATAGAAATATAAGACAATGTATTCAAATATAACTAAATTTTAGTACATAGTAAAATAAGATTATTTTTTTTTTCTCAACTAACCCGTCAATATTAATGATATAAATATATGAAAATCCCTTAACTAACAAATAACAATAATATATGACTTGCTATGATATATGTTAAGGAAATGTGGATGAAATCCTAAATTTCTTCGATGTCCTTTTCTTTCTTTATATATATATATATATATATATATATATATATATATATATATATATATATATATATATATATATATATATATATATATTAGTATATGTCTTTTGTATTTCCATTTATGGTGGGATATGTGAGTGTAATACGAATTAAATCTTTTACGAAAGAATTTCTCATTCTATTATATCTACTAATTTTTTTCATGAATCAAAATCACTTAACTTTTTACGAGTTAAATAAGTTTTTGGTCCCTTAAGTTTTAATGAATATTTAAATTAGTCCATCTTCAAAACTTTTGCCTAATTTAGTCCTCCAACTTTAGAAATCTATTAATTTAGTCCTTTTAATCCAATTTTACTAACTTTATTTGATGTTTCAAACGCGTTTCTCAGTTAACATTAAAGCAAAAATGGACCAAACAGTCTAAACAATTCAAATGCTATCATAAAACGTACTTGAAACATCAATTAAACCTAACAAAATTGATTTAAAAAGACTAAATTCATATATTTCTAAAGTTGAAAAACTAAATTAGACCAAAGTTTTGAAAAGGAACTAATTTCAATTTTCACTTAAAGTTAATGGACAAAAACATATTTAACTTACTTTTCACTATTTTCTTTTTCTTTTTCACTTTCACCCATCCACTCAACATTATTAAAAAAAAAAAGGTGACTAGGCTAGGTTCAGTCGAAGTCATATAAAAAGGAAAAAGGGTCGAACCTAGAACTACATTTTAGATATAATAAATCTATTTCTTAAAGAAATAGCCCCTGAAATTTTTGAAAGAAGAAATTTAAAGGACTACTAGTCTAATTCCAGCGAAGATGTCCATCTACCATGGCATTATTAACCAATGCATGTGCGGCTATCATAGAGTAATAAATATAAAAATAATTAAAAACGGGTGTAAAAAATCATCTAAAAGGTGGTAAACTGAAAAAAAAAACTATAAATAATAAAAACATATTAAATAATAATTACAGTAACATTACCCTCTTTTTAACTTGGAAGAAAAAGAACAATAAATCTCACTTATTTATTTTTCTATCTTTTTAATCAATTTTTTTAATTCTTTTTTATTAAAATATAAATTATGTCAAAAGATTCAACCTGATTCATTTGGATTGACTTATTATAAATGTTTAATACCTATTTTGGTCTCTCTTTTTGTAGGGTATGTTCAATTAGTCCTTTTTTTTACGACATTAATTTTGCTAACGGCAGAGCTGCCCAGCTGTCAAATATTCGATGAGTTGTAACGTTTTCGATGACGTGTTAAATTCAATTGTTGATTCATCTTGAAAGCAAAGTGATTCATGGTTGTTCCCAAATCTAAAAGCAAAGTTAGGTTGGTGAATTACCTTTGTTCTCAAATCTAACAGCAGAGTGTTAGGGTTCTTGGAGATTCGTGGTACTGTTGTTCCCAAATTTGACAGTAAAGTCTTAGGGTTAGGGATGACTTCTTCCCAAAGTTGTTCTTCCTATTTGAAGGCAACGAGCAAAGGATTTTCGCAATCCTCACACGATGTTGTTTCAAGGGGAGTTGGGATAACTCCTATTTGCCACTGTGGTGATAGTGCTATAACGAAAGTTGCCAGAACTTCAAGGAATGCAAGGAGGAAATTTTGGGGATGTCGTCATTACAAGGTGTTTTGAATGAAGATGCCAGGAAGACCAAAGAAAAAAAGAAGAATGAAGCCCTCGGAACTAACTAAGAATGGGACCCAAATGAGTGTTGGTGGGCACAAAAAGAAGTGTAGCATTTGCCATGAAGTGGGGCACAACAAAAAAGTGTGCCCTTTACGTCCAGCCATCATAGAACCAACAAAACCACCACAGGAACAAAGTCCACAACCCCTTGCACCATCACATCCATCAAGTCCCCAATCTCCTCACCCAACACAACCAACTCAAGATTCCATCCCGGATTCCACACCACTAATAGCAAGGAAGAAGTTAAACATTAGAAGAAAAGATCCATAGATTATAGTGAAAATTTGGATGTATTTGGATATATATTGTACTGTTATTAAACACTTTAATTATGTATGTTATACTCTTATTAAGCACTTTAATTTTGTAGTGCTATTAAGCACTTTATTTAAATATGTTAATTTGACTGTATTGTGATTTTGTGTTCTCATATTTGGATGTAATTATATCAGTTTGTATGCTAGGTATCCTTAATATGTATTATAGTCATATAAGTTAGGGACCACCTTGCACATTTTTAAAACAAAAGGAGGACCAAATTTAACATTTTTAAAATAAAAGGGGGATTAAAACGAACTTTATTGCACGGACTCATATTGTTCATCCATATTACAACACCAGCTGATATTACATGAACAAAACATGAAGTTAAACACCTAAATCATTACTTGAACAAAACATACATTGCACACCTAACATCAAGCTAAACACATCCACAATAAGAGCAAACACAACTCCAACTAAGAACTTTATCCTTCTTTGCAACTCTTTAACATCATTTTCGAGATCACATATCTTGTTGCTTTGCCTCAGGCTTGTACCATCTTTATCATCAATGTTGTCTTCAGAACACCACTTGAAAAAATTACATGACATCCCAATTGAAAATCCACCCTATTATTCACCAAGAACACAAAAATGTATTAACACATAATATCCAATACACATAAAAGTGACTACGGTATTCAAAACACCTTGTAATGACGATATCCCCAAAATTTCCTCCCTGCATTCCTTGAAGTTCTGGCAACTTTCGTTACAACACTATCACCACAGTGGCAAATAGGGGTTATCCCAACTCCCCTCGGAACAACATCGTGTGAGGATTATGAAAATCCTTTGTCCGTTGCCTTCGAACGGGAAGAACAACTTTGGGAAGAAGCTATCCCTAACCCTAAGACTTTGCTGTCAAATTTGGGAACAACAGTACCACAAATCTCCAAGAACCCTAACACTTTGCTGTTAGATTTGAGAACAAAAGTAATTCACCAACCAAACTTTGCTTTTAAATTTAGGAACAACCATGAATCACTTTGCTTTCAAGATGAATCAACAATTGAATTTAACATGTCATCCAAAACGTTACAACTCATCAAATATTTGACAGCTGGATAGCTCTGTCGTTAGCAAAATTAACGCCGTAAGCAAAAAGGACTAAGTTCCATCGTTTTTGCAAAAAGTAAGACTTTGGTGAACTTTTTAAAAAAGGAGGATGACTTTGAACATACCCTATGAAAAGAGGTATCAAAATAGATATTAAACCTATTATAAATTAAGTTAAAAAATAATTATTTTAACTAGATTTATTGTTTAATAAATTGAAATTTTTGTAATGAGACGTAATTCATTTCGTATTGATAAATTAATAAAGTAACTTATTTACAAATATTTTATTATTATTTTTTATTTTATATATTTATTGTAATATAATAAAAATGAATTGATTCATTTTTATAATAATAAAATTAAAATATTAATCTACTTAGTTAAATATTATAAAAATAATAATTAACAATTAAAGTCTAAATAACTTGATAAATTAATAAATGAAACATCTTAATTATTTAAATATTATTGAACAATATTTTAGTATTTAAAAAATAAATGATAAATTTATATAATTAAAAAATGAAGGATTTTTGTAAAAGAATTTATAAAAAAAATTAATAAATATTTGTTTCGGGTGTAGTTTAACATTCCAAGTAGTCTCAAAGATCGAACGGACCTTGAAGACTGGACGGGTTGAATAGGAGTCGGACGGTTACCTTAGTTTTTCTCAAACTCTAAGTTATTCGTTCTCTCCCCTTTTTCTCTAAATCGGACGGGTACTTGTCAAAGACATTCTAACACTTAAGTCAGTAAAAATGAACGAATGATTATCACTGTAAGTGATGCGTGTGGTGTGCATAATGTGCAATGTGATATGGAAGTCATACGTGAGATCTTTAATTATACTAGTTGTAATGAGTTTTTACCTTTCATGGGCTTAACGACGACCCAACATCTCAACCTCCATTAGAGACTTTAATGAGTTATCATTGTTTATAATCTAACATGTGATCGGTCAAGGTGGTGGACCTGATGGTTGGTCGACCAAAGTAGTCGATCGACCTTGATAATCGGTTGGATGATCGACGTGAATGATTGACCTAAGTATTTCAATTGAATGATTAGCCTGATGATGTCTAGAAGACCGTAAAATACAATATCGTTGTTAATAAATTATTGATAAACCTGTTTTCAATCTATCGGAAATACTTTTATATGGTGAATTGAGCTTATTAAAAGAAAAAAAAAAGGTTAAAAATAATGTAACATACTAGATCTGATTGAGTCAAGACTTAAAACTCATTTTGAACTCTCTAAAGACAATCCTTCCTTTATTTATTTATTATAAGACAGAAAGGAACATTAAGTGATGTCCTTAAATGCTAATTTAATAGAGAACACGAACAAAGCCCACTATTCATTACAAATACACCATTGAATTACATTTCATCATCATATACAATGATATCAGTATCTAATTAATGCACATTAATTACTCATAAAATAATGTAAATTCATGATTCTAAAAGAACTGAGAAGATAAATATAAGTTATGAATGAAAAGTTACTGGGGTGATGTCTTAGCCCACTGTTTCTGCTATCTGTTGATAAGGGGAAAACATGGGAAGCTGATTTAGCATCAGTCTCCGCAAGAAAACAACCTTAGCCGTTTGTCTATAAATATGACCGACCGAGCCAGCTACGATATACTACTTCGCCCTTAACTTTTACAAATTCTAGATTTGGACGTTCCCTTGCTTCCGCTGTCCCACAAGGAAACTCTGTTAAGGTCCAAGTTGCCCAAGGGAACTGGTGGTAGTAGTTGTTGCTGTTGCAGGAGAAAAATGTGGTTCGTGTACGTTTGCGAAGAGGAAGAGAAGGAACTCGGAAGACAACAAGCCCCTGGTTCCTGTCCCTACTGTGGAGCCAAAGTTCAAGCCATGGATGTTGAGATCCAGTCCAAGCTCTGCTTCTTGCCCCTCTGCTTCAAGATCAAGAGAAAGTACTTCTGTACCCACTGCGCCAGGCGTTTAGAGCTCTATTACTGAACCCAAACCATATCCTCAATCCTCAACCCTCCCTTAAACCACAACTTCTTGTAAATATACATATATAAGTCTAGATTAGGTGCTACCAATCTTAGTTTTCTTTCTTTTTCTTTTTTAACCTGTATGTTTGCTGAGGATTTTTGGGTGAGATATGCATGTCATATTTGGTCATTGAATCAGTTCAAGATTAAATCTTTTTTCCATTTTTGCATGTTTTTCTCTCAATTTCTGCACAATCTAAAGTTTCAATTTTTTTAGTTTCTTTTTTAAATAACTGGGTATGCCTTGAATGATATACAGAGGCTTGATTTGTGAAACTGTGCAATGGATATAGGGATGTTGATGGGTACTGTACTGGTTTGTTTTTCTTTTTTGTTAGAATTTCTTGTTCTTTCTGGGTGGGTACGAATCAGAGTATGCAAATGAATCAAATCATCATGTCCGAGCTCAGCACTTTTGAGACGGTGTTTTGTCTGAAAATTTAATAATGGTTGAGTTTGAAATTAGAGTTGCTGGGTCAGATATACAGTATCTGTCTGCAATTAAAAGGTTTGAAAATCAATGGCATAAATGCATAGGGCCTCCCCTGGTTTATCACTTCTCTTTCGTTTTCTTATTTTATGTCTTTTATCTCTCTTATTTTACTTTAGTTTTCTTTGTATTTTTTTGGATTAATTTTCTGATATACACCAATCCCTCTGAAAGTGACTCTGCAAAGGTGATTCATAAAAAGATCAGACTTTCTTAAAACAGTAGAGCTTTTCTTCAAAAGCTTCGTTTTATATGGTTAAATATTAAGAACCCTTGTGGTCTGTGTTTAATATATAATATATTATCATGTAAATATCATTAAAATAAGTTTAACATAATAAAATTTGATTTTTTTATTGAAGACATATCATTAAACTAATTAATATTTTTAGTTTTTTATCTTTTCTAATCTTTTATCTTGCCTTAAACTTTTCTCCTATATCTTTATTTCTTAACCTTGTCTTATAAGTTATACTCGTATTGATTGAGTTTGAAGGAAAAAAAAATTAAAAATTAATTATTTAGTAGAGTAGAAAAAAAGTAAAAATAAATGTAATTTGATTTATTTCATACAAATAAAAATATTTTTTTATTTTTTATTCTTGCTAAAGAGATAAGTATTAATTAGCTTTCTCTGCTTTTCTTCACTATGCAACAAACCATAAAACACATCTTATTTTATTTTGGGGTGGTGGGGAGCTGCACCACCACCACGTCCAGTTTCGGAAATTCAGAACTGTCTCTTCTGAATCAGAAAACAGCCTTTTTCTATTTCAGAAAGAAGTTTGGACTTATATCCATAATAAAACACAAAAATCTCATTCAACCTCAAATCATGTTTTGTCCATAGAGTGTTATTAATATCACAAATATTTTACACTCAAATCTTACAAATAAAATGTTTTAATTTGACTTTTTATATGATAAATGAAATTTGACTTTTAAAAAAAATTCAAAATATCACTTTAATTATTTTTATTTTTCATATAAAAGATGGAATTTGAAATTTAGAAAAAAAATACTGTTCCGATATGGTAGGGTTTATAGATAGTTTTCAACACGAAGTATTTTGATTTATGATGTATTTGTCCTTATTGTTAGAGTGTTTTTGTTATATTTTGTAGTTGGTTGAGTCGGCTCATTGATTTTTACTTATAAAAAATAATTTGATTTTAAAGGTAGAAGATGATGGCAAAGAGTATAATAAAGTATATCCTGTGTATGTATATGAAGGTCGTATTTTAAATTTTTATTTATAATGTTTATTATAGTTGTTATTTTATTTTCTATAATTTAATCATGATTCAATTATACTTTAATTGATATTAATAAATTGATTTTTTATTATTTATTCATTTAATTTTTTGTAACTCATTAATAGTGTGTTCTTTCAATGTGGTTAGTCATAAGATGATTAGTTAAAAGTTAATTCCAAGTGATTAGTTAAAAGTGGTTAAATAGGCATTTGAGAAACTTTGTTCAAAAGAACTGAGTCTGAATTAATCTATCCCAAATAACTTAACTTACAATAATCCATCCAGAAAAAACTCGTACCAAAAAAGTTTAACTCAGAATAATTAATCCAAAGAATCATCAATGAGTTAGACGACGTCTGAATTTGACCAAATAAACTAAATGATATTAAGTTAAATAAAAAATCATAATCATTGTCCTCTTCTTAAAAGAAGTAAAAATATATATATTCATTTTATTCGTCCAATGAAAATAAATATATTCAGTATATAAATATATACTTCATTTCCTAAAGAATACAATAATATTAAACATAAATATATAATATTTTATTTAATTACTTCTTATTGTTTATAAGATTCAATTATATTTAATTTATATTGGCGCGTACCGGTATTCGTGAACGTAGACGACATATCAGCACATCTATTTCAGTTAGACGTTGTTATCCTTGTTCTCATCTCACATGGTCCACCTAAGCACTAATATATTAAAAAGTATTTAGGAGAATTAGTGAAAGTAATGTTATTTTCATTCACATATACTTAGTACATACATACACTGTAATTGGAGGTACCCTAAAGGAAGAAGAGAACGAGTGAAAAGAAGAAGACAAAAGAGAATGGTTGTTTGCCAGATATGCAGTTTTGTCGTCTCATGTAGTTTTTTTTTTTTTTTTTTTTTTTCTGGTGTATTGAGGTTTGTTGTCTGGTTTGTGGCATCTGGTGTGTGTTCACGGATGGATTGAAAAGAGGTTTATGGATAGATATATAGCAGAATGAAAAGAGAGAGTGATGCAGGAGTTGCAGGGACCCCAACACATGCATTAACTGTACATTTGTACCTTCTTTCCACATGCATAGCCCATCTCCTCTCTCTTTCTTATACCTTTCACCACTCTATAAAAATAGAAATAGACCTGCAAACTATTAAATTCTTATTATTTTCTAAGAATTATTTTTTAATTTATTATAACATTGTTGGTTTTTTCATATTTTGTTCTTCAGTGTCTTCTGTTTTTTTATATGTCTTTTTCTCTTGTAATTACGACCAAGATGGAAGAAATATAATACGTAATATTATGTTTTCGGGGTGGGTTGGTTGAAGAATTGCAATCAGAAAACTTTTTTATATATTTTTTTTTCTAATCTCTTAATATTGTTTTAAGTTTTTATTTGGTCTTTATTTCCAAACTTTTTAAATTATGTGAGTGGATATTTGTTATTCTGTTATGTATTCCATCTATTATTATAATAAAATCTTAAATTTAAAATAAATGTAATAATTTATTTTTTCATTTTACTTTTGTATTTATAAATTTTAAAATAAGTTTTTAATTAAGATTCACCTAATCACATTTAAAAAAATTGATAAATGTCTTTATGCATAAATATACTCATTTGTAATGTGTGTAATAAAAGTAAAAGTAATATACTAAATTTTTAAATATGGAAGACGTAAAAGTAATAAATGTATAAGATTTGGATGTGTGTATGAGTTGCTTTCAATAGTAGCTTTCAATGATTCGGCATAATAGCTGGCATCACTGTTGTATGGTAAGAAGCCATTGAAAGGTGAAAAAAATACTGAACTGAAGTGCACATGTGCTGGTGGCTACTGAAACTACACACTTTTCGATTTCAGTAAGCATCTTTCATTGTTTTTCCACTTCTGCAATATGAAAATGACGCCATAACATATTCAGCTTAAAAACCTTCACCATACAAATCATACATGCTTTCTTTTACTCAAACAAGGAGAAGAAATAGTTTTAAAGATTAACTTACTTGCAACTCTGTCCATGAATGTGAATACATCAACATTTTCTTAATCATTCATTAAAAACAATTAAGTCAATTTATTATGGTAAAAATTCCAAGTTAGCTAGGCTTTTAAAAATAATATAAAAACCCTGCTGTGTTGAGAACAAAAGGAATATGTTTTCTATTTTTAAAATTCAATACATCGATCTTATCTTTATAAATTATGGCAATAAACTTGTTTTTCCGATTTTGGAATTTTGAATCCCTATTCATTGAAAATGAGAATAATAATAACAAGTGTACCTTTTATTGCTTTAAATATGATGATGATCGAAACTTCTAGTCATGTGTTATTGTCTTGTCTAAACAACATCAAACTATTGATTATTTTCCTCAATTAAAAATAAGGTTTTTTTAACAGATAAAATTATGTTTTTCTTTTTGAACAAGTAAGTAATCGCTGTGTGACTCGTGTCTTTCTATAATAAAACCTATTGAACGTGATTCCATATTAAAAAGTAAAATATATGTAAAATAAATATATATAATTGATCATAATGAGTCCAGTCATTTAATTTTTAATTAGCGTGTCTCTCTCTTGTCCTATTAGACACAATGAATCATTACAAGGAATGTATAATGTATATATTATAATTTCACAGTTCAAATTTTATCAATTAATTTAATGGAACTTATGAAATAATATATTGGTTATTACACTGACTCCCATTTTAGTAAAAGCATAGTTACCGCGTTAGAAAACTGAATAATTTTTTATTTATTTTTAACAAATATCTTATATAAACAATATTTATAGAGTTTTTCTTCTTAAAATCATGCTTAAAGACCACCATTAGATTATCCATTGTCGCCGAGTAAACAATTTGAGTATGGTTGATTACTAGAAGATGTGTTTAAGGATATTGACAACATTATGATTAATTAATATTAAATGAATAGAAACTATTCATCTTTAGTAATTAATAACTATATAATTACCAGTTTAGATTAACATTATTGTATTTTTCACCATTTATAACAATATATCCAACTCCACATTAAAAATATGCAATGTACTAATTTATATATTATTTACTAAATATTCCAAATATTACATTTAAAATAGAAATTTTTTATAATAAAATCATATAAAAATATAGATATTTGGGGAATACATTTGAATATTTTTTTATTACAAAATTTTGTAATATCATTTCCTTTTATAACCAAACAAGATCAAAATATATTAAACAATAAGTCAACTATAATATAATATGTGTATCATAATTTATTATTTCAGTTGTTCAATCAATGATATTCATTTCACTTATTTCATAGATTCAACACAATTTATATAATTGCAAACACCTTATGAAGAAATACATTGCATATTAAAGGTTAGAGATTAAAATCTATCAATCCAATATAATATTATGTTTAACTATTAAGTATTTTTTCATTTTAGTATTCACTGGTAGTTTAAAATATTAGTATGGTAATTGTACTTGTTTAGGCTAAATTACGAGATCGAGATTAAATTTTTTATTTAATGTAATTTTTAAATTTTAAGCACAGGTCAAAGTTCATCCTTATCTACATACCGATCAATCAAAATGGGAAAGTTATATGTTGAAGACATTCTCGTCTTGAAATCAATAAGGATATGAAGTATTAGCAATAAATGTGTAATGAATATAACAAATCTATCACAAACAAACTTGTATATATAAATTTGGAAATGAACTTCAAATTAACTTTGACCTAATTACAATTCAATTGATAGTGGTTTTGCCCATGCTTAACATAATCATCCTTAGCATTAACTCTAGTTTAATTCAACCGCTCGACTACTCGAGTGATTCCTTTAGGGTTATAGTGTGACAGAATTGTCCAATTTTTAAACTAACCATACTATACAATATTTTATATGGTTGAGTATCTATCGTTCACATTAGTATTGATCTCATCTTAAAACAATATAATGTAGATTATAACTAAATATGTTCTGAGTGCTTACATTTAAACATATATAATTTGTATGGTATGAAATTGTCATTAGGCAACATAACCAATTACCTGTCTGTCTATCAGAACTAATGAGGTACCTTTTATTAAAATATGATTCATTAGGTCTTATTGAGGTGTTTTATTAATGTTTTCATTAATTGTACATCTAGTACTCTAACATGAGAGAATGACTTGAATGTGAGAGTTCTTTTGTATGCATAACCCTTGTTCATTTTATGGAATACGAGTACAAGAAAAGGACAAACATTGTAGAGATTGGAGGTTGGGAAAGTTATTTAAATAAAATTTAATGTAAAATATAAATATAAATAAATTTAATCTTTTTAAAATTATTTAATAAAAATATTTGTATAACATTTATGTAAAAAATTAAATTTGATTTTAATTTATAGAGGGATGAAATTGTTTAGGATATTGGATTTAATATATTTTTCATTCATATCTAGACATTTATGTTCATATATTTATATTCTGTTTTTATATTTATATTCCATTTTTATATTGCTCTAGACAATTATATATATCAATTGTACTCTCTCCTTTCTATGAAATAAGATACACAGTTTTCATTCCTTCTTTTCTCATAACATGGTATCAGAGCCAGGTTGGATCCTATCCTAGCGAGTTTTAAGTGGGTATTTATGTTTCTATTCCATCCGTTGTCGGGCCAATATTGAACCACCCAATTTCTACTATCACATACGAGATGTCTATACCTCAGCGTGAATGGGTTGTGTTGGAAGTCCCGGATCGACTAAAGATAACGCCAATTTATAATATATAAGTGAGGTGCAATCCTCATCTTACAAGTCGGTTTTGTGGAGTTGAGTTAGGTTTAAAGTCACTTTCTAATATATAATAGGACTTGATTGAAACAAAATAAAAATACAAGTATATTTATCAACTTCGCCCATGGTTCATGGGCTAGACATAGCCCGTCATTGAAAAGTCTCATCTTAGGAAGCCCTTCAAGTTGGGCAAAAAAAAAAAAATAGTTCCCAAAACCCCCTCTCAAGTGAATAAGGATCAAGGTTAAGGTGAGTTTCACATTATTACAAAACTTGAATTACTTATTATAAACACTTTTATTTATGTGCACACATGAAAATTATATATTTTATTAAATAGTCTAATATATTATTATTATATTATATTTAAATAATTGTTTTTATATTACACTTACTATTATGTTATTAAATAAAATATATAATATATAGTTTAATGTAGTTGTTAACTATAATCTATTATTAATTTTACCAATTTTTTAAAAGAAAAAAATATTATTTAATAAAACAATATTTAATACATTGTGATAAAGTCTGAAACATGATAGAAAAAATATGGAGTCCAACCAAAATGTGAGAATATTAGATTAATTCTTATAAAATTTCATGCAAGTTTTTTTAATTACCATTAATTCTAAAACTTAAAAAAAGAAATTTAATGACAATCAGAATGAAAAAGATAACACAACCCTTCAAACAAAAATCAACATCGGCATCACCAATTATTTTGTTATTAAATTGAAAACAAATAAATAAATAGAGCAAGAGCAACAAATTGCGGTGTCGCGGGTTACTATGTATGGGTGAAAGAGAGTGTAGAGATGAGACAAAAACAAATTGGATAAGTGAGAAATGTGGATTAGAGTTATGTGAGTGTTTCTGATTTTTTTTTTTCAATTTGGACTACTATAGGGATGACAAAGAAATGAGAGAATGTTAGAGTGGGAGAGATGAATGAGAAAAAGGTTGAGGGGATGAGTGTTTGGGGATTTCTTGTTTTTTTAGTTTTAAGAATAAAAATTATTCAAATACCTCTTACCTTAAAACTTATAATCCATAATATATTTATAATCCATAATATATGAGGATATCTTTGTCTACTAAAACCCGATACACTCTACTAAAATGTACCAAATGAAAAAAGAGCTTAAGTATGTTAGCAAACCCTATATATATATATATATATAT
>NC_028357.1:45699146-45745624 GCF_000741045.1 Vigna radiata var. radiata
ATTTCTCTTTCATCTCTTTCACTCCAACTTTTTCTCTGTCATCCCTACTCTAGCCCCAATTGAAATTTTCATTCTCAAAACTAAAAAAAGAAGCCCCAAACCCTTATTTACCTCCTTCATTCCTCTCAACCCTTTCTCCTTCATCTCTCTCCCTCAAACATTTTCTGTCATCTCTGCACTAGCCCCAACTAAAAAAACACTCATTATTAAACAATTTACTTCTGTAAAGAGTTGAGTCATTGACATGTTCACCTTCCGAAAAAAGTTCATTCATAATCTCTTTATTTTTATTATCATCACTGTATATATTACAGCCGACGGGCACAACTTGCACCAAGACTTATGAGCATCTTTCCTTTACATTCTGAGACTACTACGTAACATTGCTCCGTGGTCATTTAATTGTTTTTGGTAGAAATTCATTAATTTGTTTTCCTTTACTAAAGAAAAAACAAATCAAAATACAATAAAATTCTCANCGATAAAATCAAACAATAAAAATTCTAAATCTTGAAATTTTATTTAAAATTATATAAAGAAAAAATTAGGTGCTTTAAATTTTTTATTTATGTAAGTATTTTTTTTCTCTAACCATTTTATTTAATAATGAGTGTTTTTTTTAGTTGGGGTTAGTGTAAAGATGACAGAGAAAATGTTTGAGTGAGAGAATGAAGGAGAAAGAATTGAGAGGAATGAAGGAGGTGAGTAAGGGTTTGTTTTTTTTTTAGTTTTGAGAATGAAAATTTCAATTGGAGTTAGAGTAGGGATGACAGAGAAAAAGTTGGAGTGAAAGAGGAATGAGAGAGGTGTATAAGGATTTTGGGGGTTTCTTTTTTTACTTTTTTAATTTTGAGAATGAAAATTATTAAAATACCCTTAACCTTAAAACTTAAAATTCATGATATATAAGGGTATTTTTGTCTACTGAAACCCGATACACATTGCTAAAATGTACAAAAAAAAACAGGCGTACGCAAGTTAGCAAACCCCATATATATATATATATGTGTGTGTGTGTTTGAATCCATAATATATGAGGGTATTTTTGTCTACTAAAACCCGATATACTTTGCTAAAATGTACCAACTGAAAAAATAGCTTACTATGTAAACAAATATAATAATAAATCCATGAACTTATTATTCATAAATTCATTGATTTAGATTTATATGATTTTTTGGCACAACAAAATTAAATGACTATCTTATATACTTTAAAAACATGTTTAGTCAATCAAGAAAAATTAAATATGTTTAGTTAGTAAAAAATTTCAATATCTTATGTTGCTACGTAATTTTATTATATAAACAAACAACTAATTTTATTGAAACCTTTTACAAAATATATGTTTGATTAAAATGTTTGTATATAACTTTATGACAAATTAAAAGCAATTAGGTTTGCCATAGATTACAAGTTAATTACATTTTTTTTTGTACTTAAAATGAATATTTGTTCTAAAAAGAATGTTCGTGGAGTGACTTTGAACCACATGTCTTTTATAGATATTTAGCTATGCGAGCTATTTCAATGACATATTTTTTAATCTTGTGAGTGTTTTTTTTGTCCTAATTTATATGGATTAGGATTAAACCATATGAATGGACAACCAAACCATACAAAGAGATCAAATTGACAAACTTAAACATTAACCAATTTGAGACTTGGACAATGATATTTGATATGATAATAACATGTGACTCTTATATTAGAATGTCATTACCATGTGACATGATGTAAGATTCACATATAAGAAATGTTTAATTTTTAAAAAAATTAAATAAATACTGTACGACATCTTCATAAAATGTTTTGAAATTTGTATCAATTTAGTCCCTTTGAACCATTAATTTGGCTTGAAAATTGCAAGTGGACAAGTCATTTTGAGTTGGAACATGTTTATTAATTGTTTGAACGTTTGGACAACTTCCAATTGTTGTTAGAAACTTGTTTGAAGTGTCATTAATTCACTAAATTGACACAAATTGCAAAACATGGAAACCCAATGTATACACTTTTAAAAGTGAGTACTAAACTGAAAATTCCCTCCTAACATGGGAACCAATTAAGGATTTAAGCCTATTTTTTTTTTTTAAAAAAAAATCAATCTTTCATAAACACTAATATAAATAATTTATACAAAAGTCCTAACTTTTTATTGACTCAGTGTTTACAAATAAATAAACTTTTCTAATAACAAAGGAGTATTATTTAGACAACAAAAATAACTAAAATCACTTTAGGCTCTTACTATCGATTCACAAATCCATTTTCAATGTCCAAAACACTAATTTGTTTTTAAAATGATCACATTGGTCATTAATGTAAACTCAAACATTTAAAGAGTTAGATATATTATATTTAAAAAAAAAATGTTTTATATTTAAGAAAATAATTGATTTTATATTATATATAATTTTTAAATAATAAAATATTTATTTCCCATTTAAATATATAAAACTGGTGCTTATAAAATATTTTTATCTACTTTTTCATTTTAAAAAATTGCTGTAATTAATCTTGAAATTAATTAAATTAAATAATACATAATCTATTTTATTGGGTGAATTTTGTTAATGTTTCCCTACTAACTTAATTATATCACAATCAAAAATAATTTTTACAAATGGATTTTGAAACCTTTTTAGAATGGTCCAATAAAATACTCTTAGCAGGAAAAGGGTTTTGAAACCCTAATTGAACCCTTCCTCTGTAGTTGGGTGGCGGTTGCAGGGACTAGTTTCGTTACTACTCTGTTTTCGCATGCCTGCAACTCCACCGAGTAACAAAGGAAGTTCTACCATATTCGTTTTCACTCCTCGCCAAGTTTTGTTAAGCAACCAAACCATGAAGAACACTGCGCAGAATGGAACTCCAAACTCCAAGCGGGAATCCACACTTCTCCTTCATCATGCCATTGCCCGTTACTTGGAACTCTCTGGCTTCTCCAAGACGCTCAAAAAATTCCGCTCCGAAGCGCAAATCGAGGTCGGTTACGTAGCCGAGTTGGAACTTCATTATGTTGAACCCTAATTATGTGTTTGAACACCTTTTTCCTCAATGTTCTATGTTTTTTATTCCGTATCACTGACATATTTCATGTGACTGGATCTTGCGTTTTTACTTTGCTGTCATGCTTGTGATGCAGAAAAATGATTTGGAGGAATCGCGGCTTGATCTAGAAGAAATGCACCTCAAGTATTTAGAAATATGGTCAGACCAGTATGATATTGTTAGTTTTGCATTGTGAATTAATTATTTACTTCACATTGTCGATATTATGGAGAACTGGTTTTACTATGATAATTGGTTTTTTTCACCAGAAATATAAATGAAGAGGACTTGTGTTTTTATATTTTTCAGAATGGGTGCTCGACTTTAAAAGCCATGTTTAAACTAACTGTGGCGTGCAACATTCTTCACAAGGATTTTAATTTGGGGGCACCTTTAAGGATATGACTGTAAACCAATTAAGATATCAATATGCTAATGTAATATTGTTGCTTTTGAAGAATATCACTAGTGTTTTCTTGTTTGAAAGTTTTTTTCATTAAAAATGTCTGAAGAAGGGCCTTTTTGTTAAAATTCTGTTTCACCCACATGATTTTTCCCTGTTGATTTTAGTGAGATTATCTAAAATATTTCCTATATTAATCGAAAATATTAGCAGCAAAAAGTGCAATCGTGACTGTCAAATATCTTCCAATACATAAAAAGTAAAAGAAGGCATAGAATCAAGCTGCCAATGAAAAATGTGTATTATTGGCTACTTGATAGAACAGATGCCCCTAAAAAACTGCCTAAATCCAAACTATTTCTCCTGGGAGAAGATGTTAACCAAATCATACATCTTGTGTGAGGGCATTGAGATGCCCCCTTGAAGATGCTGTTATTCTGCTTCATTTAAATACACTGGTGAATGTAATGAATTGTAGATTCACTCATTATGTTTCATTATTATAGTGAAAACTCTCTAAGCATACAATGCAAAACTACTCCTAATATTCTTTGTAATACTGAAGCTGGCCCCTGTAAGATGTTACCTGTGAGAATCCATGATTTGAATAAACGTGGTTTTTACTAGTTAGAATGGCTGAACAAATAATTTGAAGAGGCAGTGCCACTCTCTTTGATGCACCAATTAGTTTCTGCAAAATGATATTTTGTATATTCAACTATCATTTCTGTGTCATTTGTATGTTAATTGTGTTTTCCTTGTTTTTTTTTTTTTTTTTTTTTTTGTTTCTTTTCAGTGGTAAAGATGCTAAGGCAAATATCAAAGATCAAAAGGAGCAAGGTAAGCTTAAATTAGTTTAAACTTTTTCTTGTCTTCGTTACTTCCTTGACAGAGCTAAAACTTTTGCCTTGTGACTTAGAGGCCATGGTAAATATTGGAAATGGTTTTCTTTACTAGCAAGGGTATGGTTATGTACCCTTGTAAACTCGACCACAAGAGAGCCTTGGGCTCTGGTGCACCCTCTTATTGTCATAACTTTAAATGCCTTCGCATTTCATTACGTTACTTCCTAAGCTCTGGCAATTAAATCTTTACATTGCCTCTTCTGCTTCTGGATAGTTGCTGATGTGCCGGACAAAAACAAAGAGGGTAAATCCAAGGAAAAGAAGAAAAAGAAAAGCCAGTTAGTTTCTGAGTCTCTCGCTAATAATGTTGAAGGCAATCAATTGGAGTCTGTTACTGCCGTTGCAGATAATAAAGTAAGCGCTGATGATTCTACAGATGTTAAAGTTATTAATGGTTCTGAGACGCAGAAAAAATCCAAGTCTAAGTCGAAAAAGAAAGACAAGCGAAGTGGTAAAAGTGATGAAATAGCACATACTGAAGATCCCAATGAAACTGTTTTGAAGGAAGAGAATATTGAATTCTCAAGCAAAGAGAAGAAAAGTGAGGAGAAAAAAGATTCTAAGAAAAGAAAAAGAACAATTTCTGAAGAAAATGGTCAAGAGGTTGCAGATGTAAAGGCAGATGAAGAAAACAAACGCAGAAAAACAGAAAATATAAATGCATCTAAGGAGTCAACCAAGGAAAACATTGAGAACACTGGAGAGAAATCTTCTGTACAGAGGTCTCAGAAGAAACAGCAAAAGGAATCAGTTGAGGTATGCTTTAACTAATGGTTATTCTCTATATATGTCACTTTCTGCTTGCTAATATATAAAGCTCCTCTGAATGAAACTCCAATCTTATATTTGTATTGTTTTAAGATAGAATAAACCTTTTATTTCTTTTATACTGGTCTTCGCCAATGCTATTGGTTTGAGTTGAGTTAGCCTTCATTATTTTTGTTGAGGAAATATACATTGTTGATAAAGAATCGCATCATCAATCAATGCTATGAATACTCTATTAGACTAATAGAGTTTTGTCAAAATGCCCATAGTTTACTACGTTTCCCATTATTGTCTGTCCTTTTTAGATTGTTTGCATTGCTTAGTTTTATGATTTCTTTCATTCTTTGCCGATGATTACTGTAGTCTCCAATTTTGGTTTATTTAGTTATATGAACCTGCAATATTAGTTTCTCTGATGAAGCTAACATGGTGGAATTCATGTTTCTGATAACTGTAATTGCAGAAACCAGTCAAGACGGCATTTCAGCGAGTACAAGTTGACAAGATACAGTTTACGGATGAAAGGCTCCAGGATAACTCTTACTGGGCAAAGGTGTGATAAATTGATTGTTTTTCACTTTTTTTTTATTGCATTTGGTATTGTAAAATTCTCCTTTTTTGCATTCTCCAACAAATTGTTATCGGTGTATCTGTCTCTAGGATGGTGCCGAGAATGGTTATGGTGCTAAAGCAGCAGAAATTCTTGACCAAGTTAGAGGAAGGTTTGTAATTTCACGAGTAGCGATTTTTTACTTGCAAGTTTAGCGCTTTTACGTATAAATTATTCGCATGGTTGCATATATTAGTTCAATTTTAGTCTACTTTCAAGGGAAAATCGTTGTTTATGGGCAATTCAGAACTTAGCTCAGATTTTCATGTTATGCATTTGTATATTTAAAGTTGTTATTCAATTCTAAATTTCTGTTCAGCTCACTCAATATAATTGTTTAAAATACAGCGCCATGTCTTTACGCACAATATCTTTAACATACACATTCTACAACTGTCCTCTTTTTTTTGTGTATTGACATGAAACTTTTTTCTCTGATTCAGGGATTTTCGTCATGAGAAAACCAAGAAGAAACGTGGAAGCTATCGGGGAGGCCAAATTGATTTGCAATCTCACTCAGTAAAGTTTAATTATTCTGATGAGGAATGACTGGGAAGCATCTAGAATTCTTTTGCCTCAATATATGGACGTTGTCTTTGTCTTTTATGACTGATAGATGTTCCCGAAGGAACGAAAAATTTTGTTGGCAAAATGAAGTTTTGTCTGAAATTATGATAGTGGATAGATGAAATCTGTAATTGATTTTTGCAGGTCAAACCGTGATATTAGCTTCAGATGAAAGTGTATCGGCAACATTATTTTTGTCTGTGCATGTGAAACCGTGATGCTAGACGAACTTCAATTTTAAATTATGGTTCAACTATTTTTAACAATTTGTTTTTAATTGTAAAAGTAATATCATTAAAAAGGTACTGTGCTCAATATACTGTATGGGATAAGTTAATACTTTAAAGTATATTTTTTAAATTTTAATGAAATAAATGTATTTTCTAAAGAGATATTATACAAATGTATTTTGTTTTTAAATTAATTATAAAATATTTGGTTTTTGTATTTTATAGAAGTAGTGTATGAAAGAAAAAAAGATGATATTTGACAGAAAAAGAATTTAATGCATTATAATTAAAAATAAATGGAAGTATAAAGTGGGTATTCCTTTAGAATGCCTATTTTCCCACCCTTTTTAGTGTCATGTATCTGTTTTTATTTATTTAAATTTAAACCATTATTAACAGTTGAAAAAGCTAATTTCTTTTTAACAGTGATGTGGCGTAAATGACTATTTTTATTTATTTCAAAACCATGCTTGCAAGTTTCGGACTAAGTTGTAACTACAAGCTCCACAATTTCCTAAAGAAACAAAATAAAGAAACAAAATAAAGGTTTTTATTTATTTTAAGAACAGGATTGGTACAGATTACTCTAAAGTGCGTAGTTAAGATACGATTAACTACTGCTGTGTTGATAAATTTTGACAGCACAACAAGAACTCGATAAGACAGAAACTGAAAGTAGGTTGATATTTTGACAGAGAAAGTATATGGTCAAATTTGTTTTTATATTCTATTGTTTAAAATATTGAGAAAATTATATAAAGTAAGCTTTAAAAATTGACACGATGACCTTTTATTGCCTATGAAGGATCATGTTACTTAACGTTGGTTGGTTTTGTTTTGAATGGGTAATGGAAAGAGAAAGGATTAACATACCAACAAATGAAAGATGAGTGTGTTTGAATAAAAGTGGATGTGTGGAAAAAAAATATGAATAAGGAAGGCATCAGAGAATACTTTCAGTGTTTCTGCAAAAGAAAAATTATATAAAAAATATAACATTATTGACTATATTGCTAAAATCATGGAGAAAATGTATTTTTTGTTTTATGAAATAAAAGATCGTGTAACCCATAATCAAAATATGAGACTTGATGATCAATTATGGTAATCTGAAATAGATTATGGATGTATTTTTTAATTTTTTTTATTGCAATAATAAATAATTTGAAAATATAAATGAAAGATAAAATTAATGATAATAATAATTATAAATAAATAATATTTTATTTAATGTTTTTGTAAACCAATATTTATTTTCTACTTTTGTGCATATTGCTGAACATGTGTTTCACTCCAAATGTGGGTTGTGGAAAAAGAAAAGGGACAAAACTAATTAAATAAAAGTGTGTAAAAAGCTAGTTCTTTTGCTTTGGAAAATATTTTTCAATGTTGACTTCATATTAGTCAGGTCTAGTTTTTCTATATATTTAATTCTGTAATATTTTCCTTTTTTATAGAAAAATGTAACTTTACTTTCATCAACTGTGCTAACATGTGAGTATATTGATAATACTAGACTAATTAAAGCTATGCTTTACTCAACTTTTTATGGTTGTAGTTTAATAGAAGTGGTTTTATATATTTAAAGTATTATTTTTTTAAAATTGAATATTTAATGTCTCTATCCTAGAGTACTTAGTTTTGAATGAATGCAATTAAATGTAAGGATTAATTTATGCAAAATTATTTTAATTTAATGAGTATATAGGTGCATCAAATATTTAAACAAAGTTTAATCATGAGGTTATGCGTGACATTAGTAGGACAATATTTAGTGGATGATTTTTGTAATTTATATAAAGAAATTAGTAAAGGATAAGAGAGAAAGGGAAACCATTCAAAATCTAATTCCATCTTTTCTTTTATAAAAGAGAATAAGTTTCTTAATTTTTTAAGAATTTTTATTTCGATTCAGTTTTTTTTTTTCTCTTTTAAGGAAAAGAATAAAATAAATCGGTCAAAGTCTCTTCTTTGTTATAGAAGGATGAAAGAAGTTGTGTGTGTGTGTGGTGTGCAACTTCATGTTTTCATTCATTTTTAGAATATTTTATTTTCGTTTTTATGGATTATAATTGAGATTAAGTCTACTTTTTTAATTTGAGTTTATCCAATCGAAAATTGAATTTTAAGTATGATTATCGATAAAAAGTAGTTTTTAAATCTTAATAAACATTGAACTGTCTAGTTGGATGAGTCTCACCAAATAATTTAATTTGTCAATTTTTATTAAAGAGGTATATATGTCAAAATTTGATGATAAATTACTTATATGTTTGAATGCATGTTCTCTCAACATTCTAACATGTCTCTTGCGCAGCTAAAGAAAAATTAAAATCATACAGCGTTTATAATTAGTATAACAATAAACAATTTAATGAACTTTTTGAATGCTCTAATAGTTTATTTGTTTTATTCATTTGAATTGAACATTTTATTTACGAAATACACACAACCAAATTATGGGAATAAACAACTTTAATAAGTTATAATTTTTTTTATAATAATTGCGATATTGCTTTATTTGTTTCATTAAGAAAAAAGAGAGACAAAAATGTTTTTTTAATATCATATTAGAATTTTCTATATAAAATGTCTTATGTCAAAAAAATGAAAATACATGTCTCAATGCAAATTATACAAGAATAATTATTCGTTGATCTATAATTCCAAATATTTTATTAAAAGGACTACTTAAATACACATTTTGCATATACTAAAAATACCACATACTCGACCCTCTATCCGTAACATATTTCGTTATCAATTTTTTTCATTTATAACTTTATTTTTTTTAACATGAAAAGCTAAATTTTTTGAATTTTTATTTAGATCTATGAGATAAAAGAGGCAAACAAAACAAAAAGAGACTATTGATCAATGAATTGGAGATAGACTAACAAAAGTAATGATCACATAATCTTCTTAACAACAAAAATAAACAATAAGATATGTTAATAAAAATAAAATATATTATAAACACTCAATAAAATGATTTTATTAATATATATAAGATTTTAAAAATTTAATTAAACATAATAACAAAGTTTACAATAACAATGATATGAGAAGGAAGAGAAACCTTTCCATTACACTAATAATAAAAGTGAAAATAGTTCTTATTACAATAACGACGTGATGCTTTTCCGACGAATTTTCTAAGAAAGATTCCATTGACTAGAGAAGTGATCTGTATGAAAGAAATTGTAACAAAAAAATATATATATTATAACCACATATTAATAGTGAAAGTGCCATGACAATATCACTGAAAGTGCAACGACAACAAAGACTATAACAAAAGTAACGATATACAAAAGTGAAAAATGCATATTTTATCTTTTTCTCTTCTAACTCTATTATCTTTAATAAAATAAATATACAACACTGATATAATATAATATAATCAATGTATATAAAAAATTAAAAAAATAGGCTAGGATACCTATCCTATTATTATATTTGTGTACCTAGAGAATCTAAATTGTTTAATTATTTATGATATCCCCAAGAATGAAATTAAAATAATAATAAATAATAATAATAAACAATTAAAGACGACCTAGAATATCAAAGCTGGTGTATATATATTGCCATTAACTTTCGGAAGTCATTTGTCAAATTACCACGAATTTTCAGTGGAAGCAATTTTCCTCTTCGAATGTAGAATACATAATATAGTATAGCTATTTTCTTCTGCCATCTGCATCAAACCATTTATGAATTCTGAGGAAATCTAAGTGAGCATTTATCTTACTGTGTGAATTGGATAATATTCTTATAATTAATGTGTATTCTTTTTCTTTTTTTTTTGGGTTAGACTATTCTTTTTAATTTAGTTATGTTCTTTTTTGGAAAACAAACTTTAAATTCAATTAAATATTATAAAATTATTAGTTTATATAAAATAATATGTAAAGATATTGAGTATGAAAAATAAGGAGACTTGAGAGTTAAGGGACTTGATATGTTCAGCAAATATCGATAAAATAAAACATGAATGACTTCTGATAATATTTTAAAATGAAATTCAAATCTAACTCAGTTTTATAATAATAATTTATAAAATAAAACTTACATTTATTAATATATTATAATTTTATTTTATCATTAATTGATGTGAATTATTCAGTACCTTATTCATACGGAAATTCAATATTTTGAACATAAAACTAAAAAACGCACGATACTAAATGGTGTAAGATCCACGTATAAAAATAAACATATTATCCTCAATATTCGATTAGCTATTATAATTTCAGTTAGATAAAAAAAATGTTGATTATCATATAATTCATATGTTAATACTTTACAATTTTATCAACTATGGTAGAATTGGATATTCTAAGATGTGTGTAATGTACATAAAGTTGTTAATATTCATATACGTTGTACTCTCTTTACATGTTGTGTTTGAAACAACATTAAATAATGCTTTACATTGATCTGGCAAGACTGGTTCTAATATGGTATTAATATATAGTTTAGAGACTAAATCTTTCTTACAATATTAGGTTCAAAGCGAAGATGGTTCTTTACCTACATATTTTTCTTCATATATTAGTTTTTAAATGTTAATAACAGTATAATGAATTTGAAAAATGTTAGTAACCTTTGTTAACATAGGAGATTAATTAGGTTGAAAATAAAGATTGAAATAAAAATATTAAAATTAAAAAATGGCTAAAAATAATTGGATATGGGCTCGGAAATTGCCAAGAATTTTCAGTGTTTGTACGAGCTTGTCAGTATTAGTTTCACATGGGGGGGTGTACTCTTGGACGCTCTCCGTAAATGCTCAAGCATCCTATGAAAATAAAAAACGTGCAAGAGATGAAAATAATTAGAGTTTCCTTTATAACATACAGCTCCAAGATATTAAAATGTACAATATTTAAATACCTTGCAATTAATTTACTTTATTTTTTAAATATTTTGGGTAGATAGAGAAATTAAAATATTTTATATTTTAATCCTATTATTTCGATCAAGTGAGTTAGAGTTAATTTTAAAAAATTATTAGTCAAATTTATACATTACAAATAATATTTAACAATTTAATTTTTTAATATATAACTGTTGTCAAAATGAGTTGGAACCCGTGAGTTAATTTGACTTATTATGGGTTTTGGTTAGATTAGGTTGAAAAATAATTTAAATTTTGATACAGGCTAATTTTGAATCTGACTCATTCGGATTACGTTTACCAATCCACTTAATTTTCAAATAATTATTTTTTGTTGGGTTAGTCATTTTAAAAAATATTAAAAAAAGGGTTCGTGTGAAATTGTTTTTGCATAAAATAATTAGCCAACACGAAAATTTTATAAATCTATACTTAGTAACTCAATTTTGTTGAGAAGATTTTTGCGATATCTTTGTGTGAATGAAATTTTATGTTTGATTGATCATAAATATAATTTAAGATTATTCCTTTTTATTTAGATTTGAATTAAAATGTTTTAATAATTATTTTTAATTAAAAAAACTCGTAATTAAGTGAAGCAACTCATATAACTCACTATTACTAAGTAGTTGGATTAAGTTAACTCGTAAACTTGTGGTAAATTGAATAAAATTGGACTGGATGACTTACTTTGACAGTACAAATATATATATATATATATATATATATATATATATATATATATATATATATATATATATATATCATTACATTTAGTTTAACATGAGTTCAAGTTAAGTAGAATTGGTCAAAGTTTAGTCAAGTCTCTTCAATCCCAAGTAAAGATCAAAATCAGCTAAACTTAATTTGAGTTAGTTTATGCCTTGGTCGACTTAAGTCATCTTTAAGAGAGGTTGAAGTAAGGCAATCCAGACCCAAGTTTAGTTAAGTGAACTAAATTCAAGTAAGTATGAGCCAACTTGAGTTTAAGTTTATCCGAATTTAGATTGAACCAAGTTAATCCAAGACTAAGATTGAACTTAGTTGATTCAAGTCTACTATGTCCAATATAAAAATAATCAACTTGAATCCATATTTAGTAAGATTAACTCAACTTGTGTCTAATAGACCAAATTGTCAAGGGTATTTGATCAATTTGATTGAATTAAATATAATTAACAAAATAAATTTAACTTAATATAAAGTAAATTAAAAAAATACAAAAATAATTAAATTAAATTAAAATAAATTTAAATTACAAATTCAATTTAATTTATTTGATATAGAATTTTGAAAAACTAAATCGATTCACACCTTTCTTAATTTTGAGAAGAGAGAAATGATTCTCAAACAAAAAAAAGTTGAACCTCCTCCTGTTAGTGTTTTGTGTTTAATAGGTTTGTTCTGTTATACATAATTCTTTTTTGAACTTTTTCAATTTTTTAAAAACTTTTTCTAAAAACTAAGAAATTTATGGTACAAATAGTTTATGATATTACTGGTGGAATGAATTATTGCACGAACATATAGAAGCATAAAAATAAGAAAAATAAAAAATAGACTAGCCATATAGACCCCACTTAAATTTCCAAGAAGTTTCGTTTAAAATGTCTGTGAAGGGAAGTGTAGTATATTTATTGCGAAGATGCTGCAGTGCTTAAAACTTCAAGATGATTCCAAAGAATAAGCAGATTCAAAACTTGGGGTGAGAGCAGAGAGAATATTGCGTTTTCTTCGTCACTTTCATCCATCCATCCATCCATCCATCTATCCCTTTTCCTTTTTTCTGCTGCACTGAAGGTATGATGCCTACTATTCCATTCCATTCATTCATCGTATATATATATATATATATATATATATATATATATATATATATATACACAATATTTATATATATACTACATGTGCTGTTTACTCACCACTTTTAATCCCTTAATTAGGGTTCAAGACAAGTACTTAGCTTTATAATTATAATAATGATAGTAATTACTTTTATAAATTAAATCCTTCTATATCATCACGATGCTAAAGTATGCTTTCAATTCTTAGTTCTTGTTTGTTCTTTTCAGTTTGATGTGGAAGGAAAGAAAATATACTAATTAATAATTTTTCGTTGTTTGGAAGCTTCCCCCTAGTTAATGAAGTAAATAAAAAAATTAAATTAATTATTAGTCGCTTAATTTATATATAAAATTAGAATTGGTTTTTTATTTAAAACTTTGTTAATGCATAAGATACATCCTCAAGAAGAGCCAATTACATATTAAATTTTAGTTGATGTGTCTAATGATTATGCCGGATGAATTAAAGATCTGAATATGTGACTGAGATATGACTAACACGTGTAATTATTTATTTATTTATTTTTTTTTTCTTTTCTTCCTTCATTTTCTTCTACGTGACCCTCAACCCCAACCAAATTCATCTTCTTCTTCTTGACTCATGGAGAGGGTTTCTTCGTGCGAGACCATTGTTAACAGCAAGACGTGTGACCACGCGCTCCACTGTCCTCGACTGTCACCAACTAAAGAAGACATCCGGACTTCCATACTTTGCTATAATCAGGCCAAACAAATACGTAGCCAAAGATCAAACCCTAATTAATCAATGTGGTAATACCATACGAAACATAGATTAATTACAATAAAGTCTGAAATGAGTAATGTCTTGAAATTTATACTTAAAAATATCACAAAAACAAAGAAGCACGGTCTTTAAAATTCAATTGGTCCCTAAAACAGAGCAAGTGCAACGATCATGGAGCTCTGATAGGTGAAAGATTTAACATAACCTAAAGCATGGTCTTGGACAAAGACGAGACTGACGTGGAGCACGTGACCCTGAGTCTTATTGTTGACAGTGGTCTGCCACAAGAAAACTTTACTCCCATATGCCTGCGTTAAGAAGAAAAAGAGAGGTGGATGGAGTCGATGTCGCCGGTGATGTCGCCGTCGATGTGTCTATATGGATAGAGGAGATGTAGTGATGAGATCTTCTTGTTAGGTTGCTTAGAAGAAAATGAAAGAAAAAAATGTACAAAAGGAAAAATAAGAGAAAAAAAAAATTAAATTATACTTATCAACCAGGTTTAAATCTTTTAATCCATTCAGTATGACTCTTAAACACCTCAATTAAAGGTTAACTTCACTTATTCTAAAGGATAATTGATATTTTATACATTAATGAAGTATATGATCCTTTTGTATGAATTTTTCAATTTGAATGAATTTTAATTTTACATTTAAGTTTATTTACTAAAAATATAATTAAACTTATGCTTTTTATTTTTAAAATTTTACTGATTAATTAAACGTAGAACAACAGTTTTTGGGTTTAGGTATATTTTATGCATTTATCCATTAAAGTTTATATATTTATGCATTTATCCACTAAAGTTGTGCTTTGAGTTTTAAAAGGAGAAAAAAACTACCACAAGGTTAATAATAGGGAGATCTAAAAGAGGAAATTTTGATTTATAGTCTTTTAATTATATAAATTAAACGAATAATTGTTAATAGCTTTTTAATAAATATGATATACATTTATTATTAAATTTAAGAATATAAAAGCTTAGAGAAAAAGACCTATGCATGATGAGTGTTTTTTTTTTTTTAAAAAAAAAACATTTTGTCTTTATAATGTTTGTTTTGTTAAGACATCTACCAAAAACTTAAAGGGATAAAAAAAATGTAATAGAGATTAAATAGTTATTTAAATCAATTTTGAAAAATTTATACACTAACCAAAATACATTACGATTTTGTAAAGGCCATTTTGCAGCTATTCCCGCAGTTATTTTGATCTATAGTTTTAATTTTTCTAATATAATCTATACATTTTAAAAACAGATAATTTTAGCCGTGATTTTAAATTTCCAATTTTAGTTCATACATATGATAAATATACGATTTTAATAATATTATTAACTTTTACCATCTAATTGTTAACCTATGTTCTAATGTGATAAATTCACAAAAATATATAAATAAGTTAAAGTAAGTTTAAATCCCCAACATGACTTCCTACTTATTTAACCTGAATTTGGTTGATTTTTTTTTTTTTAAATGTTGGCCTTAAATAATATTTTGTTTACTTAATTCACATGTTAAATGTGTATCAACTAAGTTGAATTCAAGATGATTTAACTTGCAACAACTATTTACTATTTTATTTTTATCATTTTGTAATAATTTTTTTTATTATAATTATTCATTATTTTTAATTGTGTATGTTGATAAATTAATCTTTTTAAACACGAAAATTCAATAATATTAGAGTAATTTATATTTTAAATTTATTTGTTTGTAAAGTTATACATGTTAAACATTTTAATTTTTAATTATTATCTTTATAATAATATTTGATAAAATAAGTAAAGTTTTAAAAATATTATAAAATAATATCTCAAGTAAATTCATATATTGAAATAAATATGTAAAATAGTTTAGAGTAATAAAGCATGGATTAATTCATTAACCCACATCAACTTATAATGAGTCAAAAGGATTATGAAATTTTTGATTCACAATTTTTTTTTTTGTAATAATGAAGTATGTGATCGGATTCTCACTTTGACACACCTATTGTCTGATGTTAATAATTTTTCCCTTAAATGAATTTCTTCAATGCAAAAAAAAAATAATTCTAAAATGAATTCCTTTGATACAACAAAGAAGAAGCATAAAATAAAGTGATATTACAATTATCCACTTAAAATGGCTAATTAGATTCACAGGTAAAAAAAAATGGTGAAAATTAAATTGTAAGCTAATAATAAAATTATATTTTTATAATTTTACGTGTTGTCTACCTACTAAACTAAAAAAAAGAAAAAAAATCAAAGGCATAATTCTCTTAACTTTTTGTGGCCATACTAAACAATATTTATAACGTATAATCATCTTAATGGTAGCAGGAATAGATCACTTGCCCCGATAAAGAATATGATTAGATTTATTTTAATCTTCTTTCTGTTACCGGAAAAATTTCTTTTAACAATACTTTTTTAACAACTTTTTGACAATGATTAATTCGTTTTAATAAATATAAATTCAAATAAATCAATAAAATGATAAAACGTGTCTTGTTGTCAAAAAAATTGTCAAAAAATATTGTCAAAATATCTTTGTCCTTCAAATTATATTATGTTAACCCAACAACTTTTAGATAAAAGTTAAACTGAGAGAATAACATTTTATAAAGATAGAACTTTCAAAAAGAATAAAAAATAAAGTTTATAGTTTTTTTTTTCTATAAATTTTCTTTCATTTATTCTTTTAAAATTTATATTTATTAAAATTTCACATCTTTAATTTTAAATGGAGAAATTATTTTAAAACATAAATATCTTATATTTATAACTTTTTATAAGTATGGTCTGGTTTAGAATTTGTTTGTTATAGTTTTGTTTTTAAAATATATTTCAAAAGGTAAAAGGGAAAAAAGATATATAAATTGTTTTAAGTCTCTGCTTTTAAAAGATGTGAGATTATTGAAAGTAATAAGAATTTTATTCTTCCATCGAAGTTTAAGAAAAATCTTAAGTGATGTGACATTATTAAATGTGGTAGAAATATTTTAAAAATTTATTTATTTAATATGGGTATTTTAAAAATTTAGTTAGTAATATTTTTTAGGATTAAATATGTTTTTTATCTCTTAATTTTAAATGAAAATTGGATCTAATCTTTCTTTAAAACTTTGGTCTAATTTAGTCTTCAAACTTTAAAAATATATGAATTTAGTCCTTTTAACTAAATTTGGTTAGATTTATTTGATGTTTCAAGTACGTCTTATAATAGTATTTAGGTTGTTTACATTGATACATTTTTGTATCAATGTTAATTGAGAAACGCGTTTGAAACCTCAAATAAAATGAACAAAATTTGATTAAAAAAATTAAATCAATACATTTTTAAAATTGGGAGACTAAATTAGGCCAAAATTTTAAAGAGGAATTAATTTCAATTTTTAAGTGAAATTTAAGGGACCAAAAACATATTTAACCATATTTTTTAACCAATAACATGCTTGAACACTCTCAAACAACTAAAATATGAACATTAAGTCATATGAAAAAAAAAGAGAATTTTTCTTGATCCTATGAGAGCATTTTTTGTTTTCCCAGAAGGACAAGGCATGTTCGGGCCCATTAAGTCATACGTACTTTAGTACCTTTCTTGATCCTATAAACATTTTTTTTCAGAGTAATGGAAGTTTCAAGGAAAGAACGATATAAAATTTGCACTCTGCAACCCCATTCTTCAAATACTTCTACCCTGGTGAAATGAATACAAACTCTGATAGTAGCTAACATTCTTTGCTGAAGATAAACTTAAGGTGTTCATTTGTGAAGAGAAGATATGATATCTTGTAAGGAGTTGCAGATTTCTTCTGACTGCAAATGATGTGAGCACACTGCTCCAGCATCATTCTGTAAAGGTAATAATCTCTCTTAAACAATCTTTTACTTCTTATCTGTCTCTTAAACAATCTATCTTTTAGTTCAACTTTTTATTTATGAAAGATCGACTATTGCAATTTCAAGTTTCATCCAACTAAAATGATTGCCTTTTTTTGTTTTTGGAGAGACAATGCCACGGGAAATAAGGAATCTTTTGTTTGTTTCTTCTATGTATTGAAGTGTTTGGCTTAATTAACAAAATAGGTGCTTAATTAAAATGTATTATATTAATTATTTAATGGTGAATAATTTGAAAAAATTTAATAAATTATAATTAAATAAAAGTTGAGATAGATACGTTAACATGAGAAATTTATGATTTCCGTGTTAGAATTTCAATTTGTGACCAGAACTTCGGCCATGATGCACGGAGACATGCTCTTCAGTTATAGTGACCGCTGGAAAAAACCTATAATCTACTTAATTAAGTACACACACATCAAAACCATTATCAGCTACCATCTTTATTCAAAAATACTTGTTATATTCAATAACTTTCTATATTATAATAATAATAAAAAATCGGCTAAAATATCAATATAATATTAAGATAATAAATACAATTTTACTTTCCAATATAATGTTTTTTCTTTCCTTCATTTTTAATTGTTTTTGAAACTTTACAAACAAAAACGAGAATAAGTTTATTTATTTTTTTAATTGTTTTCTCGACCAGTCATTGAAACTTATTTTTTATTTCTTTTTTCAAATTTATTCTTAAAAGCAGTTTTTGAAAATTAATCACTGAGATTGTTTTTAAAAAGTAAAAAGAAAACTAAATGAATCCGAAATTGAAGTCTTTTAACCTTCAAATTATTCTAGGCGCGTTCAACAAGATTTGCATAGCTGTGTCACAGAAAAAGAAGAATGCAAGAGCGTATTTTATTGCTTGCCAGCAGTGTCTAAGTATATAAGCGTAAGCGAGTTTACGGCTTGCATTATTGAAAGTTTGTTTGTGTGCGATTTGACTGAATCAACCGAGAAGTGCAAACACAGAGAGTAACGTTCCATTGAATATTTTATGACGGTACTGTTCGTATTATTCACATGCCATTGTTTATTTCCACGCCTGAACTCTGAAGCATCCAATCTCACGAATTGCATTAGTGAGTGCTCACTTGTCGCTTTTGATTTGTGCCACAAGTTAGTTATTCGTCTCTTTCAACCATTATTTACTTCTGCTTCCTGCATCATATCTCAAAACTTACTTTGCATTAACTAAGCATATTCAGTTTATTTGTCATTGTCGTTTCCTAAAGTGAAGGTTCTGATTTGTCGTGAAAAAAGAGGTTCTGATTCTCGTGCTGTTGTGGCTATTAAATGGACTGAATCAAACCGAACCACTTTCCACTACAGGAAATGTTGCGTTTATCAACTGATGACACGAAAAAGCTCTATTAGGAATTGGAAAAAAGGCTGATTCAACAATCTTGGAAATGAGAAAACAAAAAGTTAAAGAGAATATAATTTAGGCGCGTAAACTGTATACTGCACTTAAATCGTGAAACGAAATTTCCTCGAAAGAGGGGAACGATGCGTATATATTCTATTAATGAGGATTCTTTTGCATGAGGTGGAAATCTCGTGAACGGAAATGGAAATTAATTTTATTGTTGTTTTAAATGCTGTTGCGTTATTTATTCGTATAACAGTGTTCGTTTCCTTCTCTGAAGGGTTTCAGGTTACATAGGAAGAGATAGAGGAAGACGAAGACGAAGAGGAGAATACCGCTCTCAGCATCAGACTACTAATATAGTCTCTTTACTTTCCCAGTAAGTCCACGGGCTACTATGCTTATTGCTACACAAGAAAGTGATACTCATTATGCACTATATAAGCCTAATGTAATGGTGCGTATATAATAGAGAGAGAGGTTTTAGGGGTTTAATTTTCTAGAGATATGTGTTTTACTGTGCAATTGAAAGTGATTGGTTTGGATTTAGGGATCAGTGATAAGTGAACTGTGACTTTGAATAATAATGAAACGACAAATCAGTTGAAATTTGAAGGGTGGAGATTTGAACTGCTTTCTTTTCTTTTGTCGAACATGCTTTGGATTGCGGTGCTTAATTCCGAAGTAGAAAAACTGAATTTAGGTTTTCTTTTGATACGGTGAGGTTTGTTCCGAGAGTGGAGGTAGAGATGTTAATAAAAACGGTTATTAATATTTTAACAACTTTTTTTTAAAATAATTTTTTGAATTTATTCTTTAAAAAATATTTGAAAAAAGTTGTAAAAAAAAAAAAAAGTTGTTGAAAATTCTTTTTCTTTAATGGAATACTGTGAAGTAGTGGTAAGGGATACTAGGTAGTGACAGTGTCATCTTTCCTGCGACAGTTTTCGGAAACATGAGCTTCTCCAAGGGTTATCCTGGCAGCCAGACGCCGGGTGATATTGAGGCCGGGTCTCCCACTGGATGCTCTGATGATTTTGATGATGGAGACTTTTCTGCTGATCCATTTGATGTTACCAGAACAAAGAATGCTCCGGTTCAACGCCTCAGGCGCTGGAGGGTATGTGTCAACATTATTTCTAATTCACTCTATTGCTGTTACTATCTTATGTCATATTATTTTCAATAATACGTCTAATACATTTTGTCTGTTTTGAATTTGTACTGAATACATATATTATTCCCCATGGGCATGTATTGCTATTTCAATGAAGCTGGTTAAAACTATTTGCGGTTTTGACCTGTCCAATAATCTTGTAGGGGTTGGGCATTTGTTGGTTTTCCTAGAATGCTATCGATGTCTTGTCTTCTGGGATTTTGGGTGCCGTCCCCGTACATGGGTGGGGAGGGATTCGCTTGTTGAGCCAATATATTTTGCCAAACTTTACTTTGAACATATTTGGTTCAATTTCCCTACAAACACTTTTGGGAAATGAAAATTAGAAAAAAGGATGAAATAAACTTCTCCATAAACAAAAGTTAATTTACGTATGAATTAAAAATCATCATATAGAAAAAGTAACATGGAAGATTTTTTGCAGATTTGCCTAAGCATGAGTTATTTTAGTTTCTAGAGAAACTCGTTTCATTTTTAATTCTTATTTTTCTCCTTTAGAAGTGCTTATTATTATTATTTTTTTCAAACAAACTCTATATGACGCAAACATAAAGAGATATAGGGAGGGAGAGAGAGTGCTTTCTATCATTTTAATAGTCAACAAAATCGAAATTAAGATCCGCAGAAGGGGAATGAATTCTCTTAGTCAGTTATTTCATGTGTTAGGGCCATGTGAAGAGAGAGAGAGAAAGACATGGAGAAAATAGTGCCTCATCTGGGGTGGTGTTTAGGGTCTCTTGAACTCACATGAGAATATCCATTCCTTAAAGGAAGTGAGATCAGGGGCTAGGGGACTGGATTGACAGTATGGTTTCTAGAAGACATGTTTGAAAAGATAAGTGGATAGTAAATGCCTCAAAAAATACCAAGTTCATGTGCTGACTGAGTGTTTTTTGCAATATAAATTTGAATCTTATTTCATTTAAAGGTCTATATGGAAAAATTTCCCCTGCTAATACAATATTTTAGCATTCATGCACCTACCTGTACTCATTGACGCAAATATTTGAACATGACCATTTTAGCATCAGTACTCAAATGCTGTCAAACCGGAGTAACTGTTCTGTTGTGGGCTTTAGGACAAGTTTATACAACCTGTTTCTTATAGATATACCCGTTTATTTAGAGGTCCAAAATTATAGAATTTTGAATTATGAGACTAAACAAGGTTCTTTCTATGGAGCGGAGGGATAAAAATGTACAGTATTAGTATAAAAACAAGGAGCTGATTGAATTTTTGTTGCCAAAGAATCAACATTTCTAACAACAGGCCTTTAGTGGATTATTGGATTATTGAAGACAACACAGTACACATTCCAATTAGCACAGTTTTGGGATCTTCAGTATTGTTTTGAACATCTTGTGAATCTCTTCCAAAACACTGTTTTCCAAAGCGTGCCATTGGAAGTATTACTTTGAATACCTTTCTGTACTTGCAAATAACATATTTGAGGTATTGTCAGGACTACCAGCGGCAGTTCAGGATTCTTAGTATCTATAAACAGCAACATCAAAAAGCTCAGTTCTTAATCTTTCTAGAGAACCTCGGTAGTGAGGGTTTAACCCCACCTCATAAGTTTGGAAAAAGTACTTGAGAGGCAGAAAGGCCTGCTTTGAGTCTTTGATTTGTGCATGAACGCCAGCTGTGTTTGGTAGCACAATATTTTGATTGAAGATTATATTGCGTCCATTTCAAATTTTTATCAACAACCACTGATATGTATGGAGGGAGTCAAAGAGGGAGGACATATTTGTGTAATTATTTAGACAGTTATGGTTGAAGACAAATTGGATCCATTGTTTGCTGGTCGCTAGATAGTGAGAACAATAGTCAATTTGGAAGCTACATTGGGATCAGTCCTTATGTTTCTTGTAAAGGTTATCGAAGGATAAAGTGCTTATGCCCTTATTGGGAGATCCAGTCTGAAAATTTTGGTTTAAATCATTTTGATCTGAAATGCCTTCCTTGTGTTTCCCAAATTCTAATTTTTTCTTAGGTGGACAGTTTAAGAAGACTTGGATTAGATTTAGGGTTTTGAAATTCTGTTAGGGTAATAAATTTGGACTCCAAAAGACTAATGCAAATTGCTGGGTTTCTATATTTTGTCCATTGCAAAATATAGATGGATAAATATAACTTTTATTCATGGGACAAAAGCACGGTGATATTTAATGAAATATTTATAGTTATTTTCAATTCTTCTGGCATTGGAAATTTTCAGATGTTGCAGGAGGTAAAGAAATCATTCAATTAATAGAAGGGTTTAACATTTTCAAGCGGGAAAAAAGTTCTGTTTGTGACAAGATAATAAGTACTCAGTTCTGGTAGTGTAGACGTGATAGACACTTAATGATTGTCTTTGTCATGCTGGTTTGAACATTCAAGATATATTTTATTTACAATGGCTCAAGACAAAATACAGCCCATTTTCTTGATCTTGCACCAGGGACTTGATGCCACCTTTGTTCACTATTTCTGCAGTTTTAGAGTTCTATTTTATAATAACTGTGTTAGCATCATGCATTTAATTTTTACCTTTGGGACAGAATGTTTTGTTCAATGATGGGACGAATAATTCCTTTGGTGTTTCAGCAAGCAGCACTGGTGCTCAATGCTTCTCGTCGATTTCGTTACACCTTGGACTTAAAGAAAGAAGAAGAAAAGAAGAGAGTATTAAGAATTGTTATAGTGCATACACGGGCCATTCAAGTTCGATTCTTCAATTGACTTTCTTTATTATTTCTCATGTTACATGTGTTAAGTATACTAATAAACTAATTTACTTTATTAGGCTGCATATCGATTCAAGGAAGCTGGGCAATTGAATGGTGAGTCACTAGATTGTTTTCACTATTATGTGTAAAAATTGTAGAACACTAGTAATTCATAGTAGTTTTCCAATTTAGAATTTACTGTCTCCTATATTGTTAGAAACACTTTTGTTGTAAATATATTTCATTCTTGTTCTGCAATTTATAAAATTTTCTCTCAGTGTTTTTTACTTATCTTGTGTATCATTTTCTTTGATTTCTTGTTCTGCTAATATACATCTGAGATCTGTATTCAGTCTGTTTGGCCATGTAGGTTACCTTTTCTAGTAGTTTGTGAACAAAATCAATAGGGTTTGTACCTTTGTACTACTTTTTCTCATAAATAACGGTTGCTTTAGTGTGGTGTACTATCACCTGATTAGCTGCATAATGGTATGGAAAAGGTCTGAAATAATATGTGCCTGGTATGACTGGTCTCCCTTGATAAGCCCTTCTAACGTTAATGACCTAATATTCATGCGAGTTGTTACATGTGTCTGAAAAACCTTTAGCTTAGAAGTCAAGTACTGAAATATTTTTGACATGTGGTTTTAACCAATAATCATTCTAAGTATTGTGTCTGACATTTTGTTTAATGTGAACCAATTATCCTCTTAGCAGATCAACTTCATTTAGCATGTCAATTGTAGTTTTATGACTTGTCCACTCCCTTTTATATTGTTTTGTTGCTATACATTATTTGCATGTTAGTTTTAAGCATAGGTAATGTTTAAAAATTATTATTACAGACATTTGTAATGGTCTTACCAATTTATGATTATAAAAAGTGTGTATTATTACCTTAGTTCTAAATTGTTTGCATGATATATCCAATTATTTTTTGTGATTATCAAGCCTTGAACATACTTATCATTTGGAGATTCTAGTGCTATCCTATTTCACAGTGATAAAAGGTGTTTATAATATTATCTTAATTCTAAACTTAAATACCAAATTTGAAAATGCTTTTGATGTGCTGCTGGTGCTTGATGCTCCCTAGATCTTTGCTAAATCATTTTTACAGTGAGTTTACCCTTGGTATACTAAAATTGTAGACACTATTTTCTTTCCAATATCAATGCTCGGTGCTTTTAACTGCCAGGGCTTGGAACTATAAAACCTCATTTGAACTCCACCGGAGAATTTTCAATTGGACAAGAACAACTTTCTTCAATTTCAAGGGACCGAGACACTGCTACTCTGCGGGAATGTGAAGGGGTAAGTGTAATAAGAATGATTTTCTTATATATGTAATTATATTGATTAGAGTCATCAAATTCACTTGATTCTTCTGAATCACTTTATAAGGTTGTAGGGTTATCAAATTTATTGAAAACCAATTTAGAGAAGGGAATTCGAGGTGATGATACTGACTTGTTAATACGGAGGAATGCATTTGGTTCCAACAATTACCCTCGAGAGTCTGGAAGAAATTTTTTGGTAAATTTTGTGCACATTAATCATTTGATAACACCTCTTTTTATTGGAGGGTTGTTGTACTGATGTTGTTGTTTTTGTTGCCTTAGTCGTTTATGTGGGATGCTTGCAAGGATTTGACCTTGATTATTCTAATGGTAGCTGCAATGGCTTCATTAGCACTGGGGATAAAATCTGAGGTGAGATTGGTTGAGAAAGTTGATATGATCTTGACGGGGCTGATGTAATTTTGGTTTCCTTTGTAATTTTTATTTTGTTTTTTTTTTTTTATTAAGTGGTTGAAAGGTCACGTGAGGAGGATGTGAAATTTAAAGGACATACATGTAATGCAATGAGGGAGATTTTGAATTCTGAAATAAATTAAGTTTTTCCTTTTTTAGAATTTATGGAGTTCTGAGTACCCATATTTGATCTTATTAGGGTAACTTGCAGCGTTCGACTCCATGACTAATTACTCACCTTGTCATCTTTCTTGAGTGTGATAGTCAATAACTTTCTCCAAATTGAATATAAGAATGATTCTCCTTCTGTTTTCTCATCAATATTTACCTTATTGTAATCTTTTATCTTGCCATGTGACCATTCAACCACTTAATTAATAACATAATAAAAATAACAAAGAGATCCTAAAATTATATTGAACCCTTCAAGATCATATCAAAAGTTGTGAAACAATTCTGTGCTTTTATGTGATGATAAAGTTTTAGTAGTTTGTCCTTTTAGGTAGACTAGACAGTCTGATTCCAAACTTACTGTTTTTCATTAAAAAAATGCATGGAATTATTAATGTCCTGTACTATCAGTCTGATTCCTGCCTTCATTAATTCAGCCTACTAACAAAAATTAATCCTCCCACTGGGTGCTGTCATATTGCCCATTTCATTGTAATTCTTCCTTTTTGGTATTCTTTGATAGTGTTAGTTGCATGCTTGATAGTTTTCATTTCCTTTTTGTTCAATATATTGATTTCTGGTGTACAAACTTTATGTTAGCTTAGTAGCTCTTATGCTAGTACCATGATATCGTCTATATGCCAGGCTCATCTGCTTTTTATTTGATTACTGTATTGTTGTGTCAACAACAAATTCTTTTGACCTTTAGTGTTCCTTTCTTTATTTCTCATTTCATTCATTCCTTCATAATTCGGTATTACTAGTATTTTTCTGTTAATGAAGAATTACGTTCATCTTCAGAATTAATTGTTTCAGGGTATCCAGGAAGGATGGTATGATGGGGGAAGCATTGCTTTTGCAGTTATTCTTGTTATTCTTGTTACAGGTATTGAGATTCTGCTTCTGAATTTTCCATTTTATATAAATGCATTTGCTGTAGACATAAGTCCATTATCAACTTTGTCATTTGTTATGGTTGTTTATCATAATAGCTATAATATTCCCTTTGATGTGCAAAATATCCTTGTTTGTTTCTCCTCTTTTGTAGCTATAAGTGATTATAAGCAGTCTCTTCAGTTTCAAGATCTAAATGAGCACAAGAGAAACATTCATTTGGAGGTATATTTCTGGCATAGACATACTTTATTATTATTACTATTGTGATCATAAATATCATATATCTTTAAATTTGGGTTTTGATTTGTTCTTGAAAAGGTCATTCGAGATGGTAGAAGAGTTGAGATCTCCATATATGATGTTGTTGTTGGTGATGTTATACCCCTTAACATTGGTGACCAGGTATTTCTTTTCCCATTTTTGCATAATCTCACACCTAACCTAATAGTTTCATTTCTTGTTATTTAGTTCTTAACTGATCTTTTCTAGGTCCCCGCTGATGGAGTTTTGATCTCTGGTCACTCTCTTGCAATTGATGAATCAAGTATGACCGGGGAGAGCAAAATTGTCAGTGTTTATTTCTATCTTGTGGAGAATAAGTTTAGTTACTGCTCACTTTTTCCTAAGTGGATAATAATTTTTTTCAGGTNGAAAAAAATTCTAATGATCCTTTTCTGATTTCTGGATGTAAAGTTGCAGATGGCAATGGAACTATGCTGGTAAACTTTGGACTTTCGTTTTCCCTTCTATATTTTGCAATTGTCCTGTCTTGATTTTATTTACAAAAGTAAGGAGTCTCCAAAGTGTCGTTGATATAATTAATATATAACCAAAAAGTGGTCCTTAGATGGGAATTGTCCCCAAGGGCCCAAAAACATTTGAAGCACCATTTTGGTCTTTGAAAGGTTTGAGGTGGACCTACCAGTCCTTGAAAAAATGAAAAATGGATGATTTTTTATTTATTTTTTACATCAATTTAATTGCTGAAAAGAACAAAGTTGATTGTCATTTTCATGTTTTAAGGTTCCATAATTACTTCAAATTTTTCATAAAATAAAATGGTGTTTAACCAAAATGGTAGAAGCTTTTCCTAGTTGGATCTATANGTAAATTTTTCATTTTTCTTTTTCTGGAGAAGTCACTCTGAAATGGTGTCAATTGTTCATCTAGTGCATACTGGTCAGGAAGGAAGAGATTCTAACCTCTATTTATTTTTGAAAACAACAGACAGAGGGAAATTAGATTGGTGAAACATGGATTAAATTGTAGTGCAATTCTTTTAATAATTGATTTATTTTTTTTTAGTTTCAGTCATCTATTTTTTTCATTAACGATTTTTCTATTTTTCTTTTTGTTGGTTGCTTTCCTTCCTCAGGTAACGGCTGTTGGTATTAATACTGAATGGGGGCTTCTGATGGCTAGCATTTCAGAAGACAATGGTGAAGAAACACCTTTGCAGGTCCCTTTTTTACATGCAGTTTGTTTTTAGTTCCTGCTTCCAATATTATGTTTACCTATATAAAGTTCTCAATGTAGGTACGCTTAAATGGTGTCGCTACCTTAATTGGTATTGTTGGACTCTCTGTGGCTGTTATCGTTCTGATAGTGCTACTGGCCAGGTTTCTATATGTTCTTTTCTATGATCTAAATGTGATTTAGTTTAAATTGATTTTCTTTAAGGCTGACCCTTTATCNAATAAACCTCTGGTTTTTATTTTGTTGTTAACATTGTTGGAATTTCAAATTAATCTACTAAAAATTTCAATGTCTGTCTTCTTCTCTTGTAACTCATTTGGATAAATGTCAAAGTTTGGAAGTACNGGAAATTTTCTATTTATTGAGTTAATTATTAAAATTTATTATTTTCTATTGAAAGTTATAGCATNTTAAACTGTCGACTGTGAAAGGGAAGGGCTATTTGCCAAACGGTAAANGTTGAAGTGGATAATTTGCACTTTATCGAAGTTTTATTTTTTAAACTTTTTTATATTTTTTACATGTCCCTGAAATGGCAACATGCAANCACAGGTATTTCTCTGGGCATACTCGAAACCCAGATGGAAGTGTTCAATTTATAGCGGGCAAAACCAAATTTGGNGATGCTATTGATGGAGTGATCAAGATATTCACTGTTGCGGTATGAGCATTTAGAATTACTAAAATGGATGATCGTGTGTGATCCATTTATAGATAAATATCGCATCCTTTCACAGAATTTAATGTTGATAACTATAAGGTGANTGTAATGTGTTGAATATGTAGGTCACCATTGTAGTGGTTGCAGTGCCTGAAGGGTTACCTTTAGCCGTTACCTTAACGTAAGTTTCATAAATTTTNTCTCATTTTACCTACTTTTGATGGATATGATTTAAAGTACTTTAATTTGATTATAGATTTTATCCTTATTTCTTTAAATTATTGTGCCAAATATTGGTCCAATGTAGATTTTCTGTTGTTTAATCTGATATTTTTCTGTCTTATGGTTTTTTAATTTTAANTTAAATATTATTTTCTTATCATTATATGATGCTTTCATTATCTCCATTCTATCCATTTTACATTTTCAATGTGTGCTCTTTCGTATTTCAATGAGGTGTTACTCTTTCTCATCAACTATTTTACAGACTTGCCTACTCAATGAAAAAAATGATGGCGGATAAAGCTTTGGTATGCCAATTTTTGTTTGTGCNATTGAATTNNAGTATCTATTTGAAAATGTTGTATAATATAACTCATTGATTTGCAGGTGAGGAGGCTCTCTGCCTGTGAGACAATGGGGTCGGCCACAACCATCTGCAGTGATAAGACTGGAACATTGACTATGAATCAAGTTAGTTGTTATTCAGTGTTTNAACCTTTTTTATAATATTGTTCTAAGTAAATTATACTTGCTGGAGAGTACTTGTTGCAATATTTTAATTCTATCGTGGCNTATCTGTTTCCCAGTTTATGTCAAGTAGGAAACACAGCAACATTTAAGATTAGGGGTTAAGAATAAATTTAACGAACAAGAATATAAACTATGGTGTGTGTGAAGGTNGACCAGTGGCTATATATTTTGGGTGAATATTTCGAAGTAGTTTATGATGAAAATAATGATATGTCCAGCAAATTTTAATTTCACCAAATTTCTGAGATAGATGACTGTGGTTGAGGCTTGCATTGGTGGGAAGATAACTCCTCATCATACACCAGACCAGTTGTCTGGTATGCTACGCTCTTTGCTGTTTGAAGGTGTTGTGCAGAACACTAATGGAAGTGTTTATGTCCCTGAGGTATGATAAAGAGGTTTTACTTTGTTCAGTTGCCCTCCAATAATAATTTCATAACTGACTGGTTCTACTAATTTTTGAATAATTCTATTTGTGATAGAGTGGTAATGATATTGAGATTTCTGGATCACCAACCGAAAGGGCAATATTAGAGTGGGGAATTAAGGTCAGTTTTGAAACTTTAAATTTGGACTTCATTTTAATGAGGGTTATGCAATTATATCTAGTTAACTCTTATATCAAATTTCAGCTTGGGATGCATTTTGATGATGTCAGATCACAGTCATCAACTATCCATGTCTTCCCCTTTAATTCAGACAAAAAGCGAGGAGGAGTTGCAATACAGATGGTAATTATTTATTGGCATTTTAATTATGATGCGTACATTTTTTGCTTCTGTTCTNAACTNATATGTTATTTGGTAGCTAATATACCATATGCCGATGTTTATATGTTGTTTTNCATCCAGACCACTCCGCAGACAGACTCTGAAATCCATATACATTGGAAAGGTGCGGCTGAGATAGTCCTTGGATGCTGTAGAGGGTATATTGATGTTAATGATCAGCTGGTGGAGATGGATGAAGAGAAGGTTTGAGTAAATAATTAAATATTTAGATCCNTATTTAAGCAAAGGCATTGGTTATTCCTCCCAATTAAATTTTTCTTTTGGAAACCTTATCTGATTACCATTTTTGTGCTAAGTTTTCCTATTCTGTATCCAGTTTNCCCCTATCTTTTATTGTAACATACACTGATGAAACGACAGCTGGTACAACTATTAGACGAACTGTTGGATGCCATTTGATACTTGTTTTTGACTGATTTTGATAATGTTCTTAAGTAAAATTTTCCTGGCTCGCAGATGTCATATTTTAAAAAGGTCATTGAACATATGGCTGCTGATAGTCTACGGTGTNTTGCGATTGCATTTAGATCATTCGAAATGGAGAATGTTCCAACTGGTGAAGAACTTGCTCACTGGTCATTACCAGAGGATGATCTTTTTTTATTGGCAATTATTGGCCTGAAGGTAATATTTCCACTAGAAATTAGATTATCATGGAGTTGCGAGCCCACGAATGAGAGTGTACAGAAAGAATGAAAGAAAGAATGGAAAGGAGCTGTTATTGATATATTAAACTTAATGAACAAGGAGAAATTCTCCTTCTAGGGGTTTCCTCTTTCGCAATACAGCTACTGATCCGTTCATAAATGTTATTTTCTCAGAACGATCCTCTTCCGTTGGATTCCCCTATGTATTTTTCTTACTAACTTATGTAGCTGTCAAAACTAGATATTTTGTCTATCCTCCCCTTATTCTTCCAAGCAAAATACCCTTCGGTCATAATGCACTGTCATCTTTGTCTTGTTTCCAGTATTATAACATCCTGATTGTATTCTTGACTTCATGTTATTACTGACATTTTTTTAGTTTTGTGTTGAATGACTGTACAGCTATTATCTATCCTCCCCTTATTCTTCCAAGCAAAATACCCTTCGGTCATAATGCACTGTCATCTTTGTCTTGTTTCCTGTATTATAACATCCTGATTGTATTCTTGACTTCATGTTATTACTGACATTTTTTTTAGTTTTGTGTTGAATGACTGTACAGCTATTATCTATAATTTGCTCAATTTGTCATTCTTTATCTGGTATATCTTGTTTAGAGTCTATAGTAATTCTTAAAGGGCCTACACTTTGTTGCATGACTTCTACATGTTGATTTCTATCTTTTCAGTATTTTCTTACANTTTGTTTTATGCCAATTATGCGTTGAAATGCAGGATCCTTGTCGACCTGGGGTCAAAGATGCAGTGCAGCTTTGCCAAAAGGCTGGNGTTAAGGTATTTTGTTCCATTAAGAGGCTTAGGTCGTTGAGACATTTATAACATGTTACAGGACTCTATTTGTGCTGCTAAGTGGCCAATGTTTCACCCACTGATGACTGTTATAGAGACAATGATTTATTTTGCAAAAAATAAAATTCATTCCTCAGGATAAATTCTGCAAAAACTATTTAGTTTTTACCAAAAATAATCTATTCTAAAGGGGAGTTTGTAAGAGCTTATTTGAATAAGCTTCATAGAGAACTGTATAAAAANNANNNNTTTTTAGNTTATTTTAGCAAAGTTCACAGTCAAGCTAATGCATTAATTATTAGATAGAGGCAAAAAGATGGATTAAGATGTCTTCTGTGACTTGATTTGTTTTAATGTATAAAACCATATCGTTGCTTTTGGTATGACAAAAATGTGTTGGNCAATTTTTCTATTATAGGTTCATCTAAACTTCCCTATCCTGCAAAATCAACACTATTTAGGTTAAGAAATGGAGTATGCAAGGCGTGTGCAGTTTTCTCCTTATGGGAAGTACTAATTTGCTTGGTTGGATCTTTAATCACAGGTAAAAATGGTCACTGGTGACAATGTCAAANCTGCAAAAGCAATAGCTGTGGAATGTGGAATTCTTGGTTCAATCTCTGAAGCTACAGAGCCAATCATCATTGAAGGAAAAAGATTTCGTGCCTTGACAGATGAAGGGAGAGCACAAATTGNTGACAGCATATTGGTAGAATCCAACAACTATAACAGCCTTAGNGGTGTAACTGTTTTGTCTATAAGATTGAATGTNTATTTATGTTATAGGTTATGGGACGGTCATCTCCTAATGACAAGCTTTTGCTTGTGCAAGCATTGAGGAGGAAGGGGCATGTTGTGGCTGTAACTGGAGATGGAACAAATGATGCTCCCGCACTACATGAGGTTTGAAAGGCATTTCTTATATTTTGGGGNATATGCTTATACTTTTATCTTAGATACATGTTAAGATGATGGCAGTAATTATAGTGATACAATATATAACTGTTGCCAAAATTGTTGCTATGTCAGTTTTATATTCATATATTGTTCTGAGGCAAATTTTTGTTCAAATTATATAATCTAGCTTTTGTTTTCATAGTTGTGTTCGTAACTCTATTTTTGTATTTTTAGGCNGATATTGGTCTTTCAATGGGTATACAAGGAACAGAAGTTGCTAAAGAGAGCTCTGATATCATTATTTTGGATGACAATTTTGCTTCGGTTGTGAAGGTTAGTCCTCATTTCTTATTTGAGAGATGTTGGAAGTATTCTNACTCAATGATGCATGCTTAAGGCATCCCTCTTGAAGGATTATTTCTGGCACTAATTGAAATGCATAGTTATAATTTTTTGATGCTGTTGTGAGAGATTTTTTTAGTATTAAGGTGCATTCCACAGCCTCATTATTTCGTGTAAGCTGATTACGAATAAATGTTTGAATCATAAGTGGTACCACCTTTCAATAACTCTCGCCAATTCAGGTTGTCAAATGGGGGCGGTCTGTATATGCAAATATTCAGAAATTTATCCAGTTTCAGCTTACAGTCAATATAGCTGCACTTGCTATAAATGTTGTTGCTGCATTTTCCACAGGTGACATCCCACTAAATACAGTACAGGTTNGTTTTCTGTTTGTCACTAACTGCTTGGCGCTCCCTCATTAATTTAGGAGGCCAACCTTATGAACAAGTCCTTCCTTAATTTCTTAACAGCTTCTATGGGTAAATCTTATCATGGATACTCTTGGAGCATTGGCCTTGGCAACTGAACCACCAACTGATTCCTTAATGGATCAGCTTCCAATGGGCAGACGGTAATTTTTCTTTGTTCTTAGCATTTGTTTAGTGGAAGAAAGAAAATTAAAGATAGAACAAAGTACAAGGTCAAAGTTATATATCCTTCACAAAATACCAAAACAGCAGGGTACATATACAGTAAGTAAAAACACATTGTTGCGATAAAAGGCTTTGTGAATCACTGTGAAAATAATCACCAAAAGCTATAAAGATCCTACTGAATGCTGAATTTATCATGCGTGCATGGATTTCAAANAAATGCACTCGTGTNCAATGAATTGACCTATTGTTAAACTCCATTATNAGAAGATCAGATGTAGTGTCTTCTTTTATTTTTTTTTATGGTTTTTGTGTTATAAAATTGACAGTATCTGTTTTTCTGCACAGTGAACCGCTTGTATCAAATATTATGTGGAGGAATCTGCTGATACAGGTGAATTCTGTTTCTCATGTATTGGCANTCCTGTCGCATTGAAGCTGGCAGGGAATTTTAATTTATGTGGACCAAGCCGCAAACAACTAACTGAAGAATGCTAAAAATATAATGCACTACTTATGCCATATTATTTCTGCTGTCTCTGAATAGTCGGTAATGTTTGGAAACTTTCAGGCTATTTATCAAGTTTCTGTGTTGCTTATACTTAATTTCCAAGGTGTGAAATTACTGGGTTTGAGGAATGAACCCAACCGCCCTGCAATCAAAGTGAAGAACTCTCTGATATTCAATGCTTTTGTTTTTTGTCAAGTAAGTCCTTATCATCACCAATTAATAGGAATTTACAAAGTTCTAAGCTTCAGTGGGTGATAGCTACATTAGCTGTGTTTAATATATATCTAAGTTTTTCTTTTTCTTTTTCAAAAGTGGTGGATTGATAATATTGTTGAAACGAAGACCAGTCACTTCATTAGATTGAAATCTGCAGAAATGCTTATAACTTAATTGTAAAAAATAATTATAGATATATAGAAAATTTTTAAAATAATATTTTCCATACAAACCTAATTATAAAACAAAGTAGTTACTGTCTTTTAAAAGATGAAAATTATCGTCATTATTTTCTATCATAGATGTGATTAAGCTCTTCCTTTTACAGTCTTTATTATTCTCAAATGGCTTTCGGTGTGTTTATGGTGTATAGCACTCAATACGTCTTGAAAGAGTGTAGAGTTCATAATAGATAAGGAATTGCTTAATTTTCAATAGTTTTTAGTGGATGTGTTCACTGTAACTTTTATGTTTTGGGAGAAACACATTAATCCACGTAGCTTATGCCAATGAACGGGGGTCCAAGGCAATTTTACATGGCTTCCCCTCTGCCATAGAGTAACTCCAGTGATGCTTGATTGTTACTGGACATATTCTTGCCCTAATGACTTTTGATAGTATAGCACTCATTAAGGTGTACGTGAAGAAAGACAGAGAGGCATGGAGGGAGCAATTGTAAACACAGTGCTAAAGATGAAGAGGCGAATAAGGGATTTAGTCACTTCCGTGAATGACCTTATTAGTGATTAAAAAATATGGCACGTGAAGATTGAATGGGGTGATAGACTTACAGTGCACTAAATTAGATTACATTTAAGTGGCAAGGAGAGAACAAAATCATTTAAAAGGTGCTGTTGGAGTCACCTCAAAGAACTCCGGTAACTGTTGGGTGCGATTCAACGTCACGAGGTCATGGTTCTAGTTGAGTGTTGATCATCTTGTAATCTCATTGCTTAAGAAACAGTGGCAGCTTCGGGTTTTCCCCATGCTAGACACCGCACAATATTGGGTCGAAGTAGGAGATGAACATGGGGCCAAAAACTAGGACTTTGCACGGTGTGAGGTGCCATTGCAAGGGCTACCCATTCACAAAATCTGTATTTATTCTAGATAAATGAGGTGGATGTAGTATTGAGTATGAGAAAAATAAAGTCCAATTTCAAAGAACCCCAAAAGGAACTAACAATAATTTATTTTATTAGATCAATCCCTACTCTAGCGGGACTTAAATCTAATTAAACTGATCAAGTTATTTGATCATTCCAAGGAAAAACCCTAAAAGGCTATGTCTGTTTTGTCATTTGAAATCCTTTTGTTCAAATTTTGGAATTTTTAATGTTAATGTTCAACTTTTAGTTCTTCCTTGACATATAGGACCATTCAAATAAGAACCAATCAAACTTATAAGCATGAAGAATATCTAAATTGGAATTGAAATATATTTAGCGTTAACAAATGAGGGAAATACAAAAGAAATTGTCAACCCCTTATTCGACTACCCTAATCCCTAGAAACAAAGAACTACTCACCTATAGTGTTTATCACGAAATAACTCGTTAAAAAGTACAAGAAAAGCATTAAAAAAAGGATAGGAAGAACTTTATTTTCTAATCTCTAAATATTTTCATTTTTTGTTGGATCATCATTCACCTTGCACTCTAATATTTCCAACTTTAGTTCTTGATCTCCAAATGCAAGATGGTTAAGCACAAGACTTCTGCAAAGGATGAGGCTCCCTCTCTAAACTTAACTGTTTCTGGGCCTAATGGTTGAGAACATAGTGATTCGTGCTTAAGCCCAATGGATTTAATTTGCCTATCCTAAATAACAAAAATAGTTAATTGAACAAAAACAGTGACTAAATTCCTAGAAATCTAAATGAAAATACAAACTCCTAATCCAATGAAATTTTACCTAAAATGTTAGTTTCACGCACATCATAGGAAGCAGGACCGTGCTATAAGCTTCAAGGAACCAACAATCCTAAATTGAGTCCCTTGTTCCAGCCCTATCATATCATTTTGTGTGGATTATTATAATATTACAGTTCCATACAAATTCCCTATCTATATGATTGAAGTAATGCTGGATGAATTGGCTGGGGCTGCAACGTTTTCGAAATTGGATTTGAAAGTTGGATCTCAAAAAGTGAAGGATGAGGAATTCCAATAACAACTTCCTTGATTGACGAGGGACAGAACGAGTTCCTTGTGTGCCATTTGGACTCATGCTGCTTGCTATACTTTTCCATGCTTGATGACTGAAGCTCTAAGAACCTACTCATTAGGAAGTAAATGAGGAAAGATAAAGGGTGATGCAGAGAATTCTGTAGACAGAGTAATATAAATAAAGAGTGAATAGGATAGGGAGTTAGTTGAGGAGCTGTTGAGGGAGAGTCTAGGCCTTCGGGACCTTCATGAATGACTGGAAGCGTTCATTGACAGAAATAAAGTCTACCACATTTTCTTTCACATTTTCATGTTTCTCTCTTCAATGTTGGATTCTTTTGTTTTTATTTTCCGCTATATCCTTTTGATGCAGAAGAAGGTTATTCATACCCAATTTATTCTCACCTTATATTTATACTAAATTCTTTTTATTTTTTATTCAAATGATGACACAGAAAATGTCCTTCAAATCTGCAGGTCTTTAATGAATTTAATGCCCGAAAGCCATATAGCTTCAACATTTTCAAGGGAGTCACGAGAAACTACCTCTTTATGGGGATAGTGGTAACAACTGTCGTGCTCCAGGTTAGCAATAGATACTGATGTTACCACACAGATAGTAGGAAAATTGCAGAGAACGAAGTTCTGATTACAATGAAAATAGTAGAAAATTTAGATGTAGAAAGGTAAAAGAAAAACTCCCCGTGGAATTTTTGACAATACCTAAAATGATGGTACACCCCCTCCATTCACTTCGTATTCCCCGCTCCAGATATTGCTGCATCATTCTCTCCGATGGCCTGCTGCCCAGTGTCCTTTCTGTTTGAGACATGCATTACATTGTCGTCTACCCCATTTCCCAAGCTAGTCCTACTCCTCTCCCTTCGAGGGTATACTTTAATTGGGAGGGCATGGTGTTCAGGCATATCAGTTAGTCGTGTTAAAGTCTTCAGTTGTTTGCTTTTCTTTATGACATATTGGTAGGGCTACCATAACTAGGTTACTGTTTTGCAGATTGTCATCATTGAATTTCTTGGAAAGTTCACAAAAACAGTCAAGCTTAATTGGAAGCTGTGGCTCATTTCTGTTATTATAGCATTTATCAGGTCAGTTGGTGATCACACGTACTAGAATTCATAATGTGTCTTGCTATTTGAATATGCTGTTTTCTTCTCCGATGGGTTACCGTTGGAGATTGACTTTGATGAATGCTTGGGGGCGAGCCTTGATCGTTTTTAATACTGTTCGCATATGTACTACTCGAAAGACAATTATGCATTTATATGCCAATCCATGTTCCATGCGCGAATGCTAACTGTAATTATTCCTCTGCTCCCTCTTCACTTTTCCCATTCTCTCAGCTGGCCTCTTGCTGTGGTTGGAAAGCTGATACCGGTACCGAAAGCTCAACTCAGTAACGGTGTTCGAACATTCTTTGAAAAATTTAAGAAGACGGAATCTGAGGCGCCTCAACGGATTTAAAAACAGGCTTCTCAACAGAGTCAGATCCGGTTTGCCTTCACTCCTTCTCGTTTATTGATGGGTTTACCTACATTCTTCCGACGATGATAAGTTATATAATATTTGTACAGAGGTTTTACAGATCTAAAAAAAGTGGATTTGTTTTACACGTAGGTTCTAACCAGGGTAGGTTTGTTATATACGCAAATTTAGCTAGTCTTCATTTTTTTTGCCACCACTGTATTTTCTGTTTGACAAAGGCTGATTTATAATTTCATGTTTGAAAAGTTGATTTATATGATAGTTCCGGTTCATTGTTTAAATACAATTTCTTTCTTATTTGTATTTTACGTGTATATCTTAGGTTTCTTAAATGAAAAAAAAAATATATAATTACATATCGCGTGAGTATTGATCAAGACTTAAAGTGCACAGTCCCAACCATGTAATAATTTTGCGTAGCAGAGAGGAGTTTACTTTGTCAGGTTTTCATAGAGCAGACAATGAAAATGGTGCATGGCCAGCTCAACCGTTGGAGCATATCTGCCGACCGAATATGCTGGGGACTGGAGACCTTTCTGGACACCTTCACACAACACCACGTCTTCTATCTGCGCATCAACCACCAAATATGGGTATATATTCCAGCAGAGGAAAATATCTAATCAAGCCTTCAAAACCAATGCCTTTTTACCTGCACTTTCTCACTATCTTGTAAACTTTTTTCTACAAAATCTGTGTCATTCTGCTCAGTCAAAGAGAAAGCATGTTAGTGTTTTAAATTGACTGCAATTGTTTTAACAAGTATTTATTTATTTAGTTTATAACCCCAGTGATTTGTGGAGTGAACACCCACAAACTAACACACTCCATCCATCCTTTAATATGAAGATTTCTGAATTGATTTCTTAAAAAAATGCATTAATGAAAAGTCTTTAGTCTTCGGTGTAAAAGAAAGTCTCGAGACTTCACTATATTTTTACACAAAAACCACCAAACGCATATCATAGGTGTGGTTTTAGTATAATATTACTATCATAATAAAAATCATTTAAAGTATGAGGGCAAAGATCTGTACTTCTCATTTCATACCCTGGTCATTAATCAAAAACTCTTTCTGCCTCTAAAGTCCCTAACGGTGGCTAAGTTCCTTAAAATCTAATTCCATGAACAGTAGTTACAAAACTATCAGCACAAGGTTCATTATAATACATTGGAAGAGTTTTTTTTTTTTATTTTTTTTTATTTTTATTTTTTATTTATTTATTTTTTTTTTATGCCAATTTGAGTAGAATCTGATTATTGCCTACATAACTAGAAGTTACCTTCAGAGAGCGTTCAAGATAGTAGTCAAATATTACTTGACATTTGTTGGGTCCTAGTGGAACCACAAGATTGGTGTCCATCCAAGGTCCGTACCTATGAATGCCAACAAGCACCCCAAGTTATAAAACATGCTAATTTGCAAAATATATACATTGAATGTATCAAAATTTCTTGTTTAAATGAATACGATGTCTAAAAAAATTTATCTACCATGCCTAACCAACAAAAAAGCAATCACCTATTAATCATGAAGTTTGGGTAAATAAAAGCATATATAGCTTTTCTTCCAAGTCGATCATAATTCTCTTCACTTTTCTCTGAGCTGCCTTCGCAACTCTGGATGCTAACCTTTTCAAACATCTGTTGTCCCATTCATAAACCATCCTTTTAGTACATAAGCAATCAGATGTGTAACAAAAAAAAAAATGAAAATCCAGTGCCAAAAGTATCATATTTTAGCTCACTTTAGCAGATTATTTAGTTAGTAGACCGATAAAGATACTTATTTATTCTGGTTGCAGAAAAGGATGAAAAGTCATGTAGCAAGGGTTCCAAAAAACTATCTACATGACTCAATTTCATGCTACAGGACAATAGCTTGTAAAATGAGAAGACTTTTTTGGAGACATCAAAGAATCTTACAGTGATAGAATAGGAATCCATCTTAAGACCAGAAGCAAGGCCTTTATGTGCATACGGCACATGATAGCCACCATCTAAGTAGTTATCACAGAATACCTGCAAAAAAAGCCGCTGAAATTGCTAAAGTCCTAGCAATTCCTTGAATCATACAAACAAAATTCTTGATATAATAAAAGCTGATGTTTAAAATTTCTTGTAGAGAATGTTCGCTCGAGAGATAAATTGATAGAAACCCAACAATAAGACTGAATATTACAGGTATATTATTCAAATATTATGCAGAAAAAAAGATTATGGAGCTGAAAGTTCTACAATCACAAATAAAAACCTGAGTGCTCCCACTCCTAACCAACTCACAACCTCGTACTCCCATATCCCCTTCACACTCTCTCTTCTCTCTCCTATAACAGAATTCTCCCTTCCTGGATTCTTGACACGTCATTCCCCTTCTTAACTACTTTTGCTTTTCCTAACCTCATTTTCTTTCTTCTGACATAAACATCCCATATTTTGGGCCTTGCTCTCTCTATAATTGTTTCTTGTTGATTAACAAGTCCATCCTTATTAGTAGTCCTATCATAAAGCAAACAAGTTTACCTATTGTACGTGAGAGTGAAGTTTGATAAACCAGGTAAAATATCTGATCACATAACTATAAGGCCTTGTTCACTTGAATGGATTTGGGAGAGAGTAATTGAGAAGATTTGAAGATAATTTTTTTTGTTGTTTATCGAAATATATTTGGAGGTAAATAGGAGTAGATTTGGAAGTAAAATTTGTGAGAATTAATGTAGGATTTTATTTATGTGACAGATTAAAAAAAATTACTTTCAAATTCACTTTCACTTACCTCCAACTCTATTCAAATAAACATAAAAAAAAATTATCATCAAATCATTTTGATTACTTTCCCCCAAATCAAGTGAACAAGACATAAAGGAAATGAAAGTGTACCTCAAGTAATAAACATAATTTCCAGTAAAAAGAATTAATCGAATCAAATAGTCAATTCACACCTTCCAATTGCATTCAATTGTGTATTCACGTCTGCATACATAACTTAGTGAAGAATCAATTCCACTGGAACTCAATACTTCTGAACAACTACCCAGCCATTCCTTTGACATATTATGACTATCAACTTCCTTCTGAGAAAGATTCTCTTTTTCCAAATTGAGAAGAATAAAAGGTCCCCACGTAGCTACTTTGATTGGTAAAAGGCCAAAATCCTACCATTCGTGGTGACAGAGAAATCAGTTGACCTTTCCCTCCGTAAGATATATAATACAAGTAACTTATCAAAGAACATATCTGCATACATTTACATTGAAATTTCGCATTCCTGATATTCTTGTGGCCTTTAGAAGTGCTCCATTGAAACCATAAGTCCACCCCTGCAGAAATCATAGTACTTTCATATCTCAGTTTCCAAAACAAAGGAAAGAAAGGAAGTAAAAATAGAAACCTACAATGAGAAAGTATCAGACCATGATAACTGAGTAACAGCCATTATCTATAAAGGAAAGCTTGACAATTATGTTTTCAATTTCACAAAGATCAGAATATAAAAAGGGAGGCGATCTATAGAGAAGAGAATCAAAATAAGTATGCTGATATGCATATTTATCATTGTTGGTAAACTCACGTGATAAGGACAGACAAAGCAGGATTTCTTTCCACTTCCATAAGCAAGAAGAGAAGCATGATGACGACAGACATTGTGAAAGGCACGGACCATGCCACTGTCATCACGACAGACCAAATATTCCACATCTCCTAGTCTGCAATATTTAGTCACCACTTGATTCTCAGAAACGGGGAAGAAAAGAAAATGAATAGAGTGCAATACTGATTAACTCACTCCTAAATATTCTTTCCCTCTTCTAAGAACCAAATGGAGCAACAATTGGAAAACTTTGTCATAAAAATATGCAAACACCACAGATTATGAAATGAACTCAAGTGTACGAATTTCTATTGAAGACAAAATACATGGATTAGAAAAGAAAACCTTCCAGTGAAATAGTCACGAGGATCCTTTATCTGCTCCGTGGATCCTGTAATAAAAATTCAGTGAAGCTAGAGAACTTTTGGCGGACAACCGTAGGTAAAAAATATAAGACAAATGAAACTTGAAATGGCTTCTTTAGACAAACTCTTTTGTGAAGACTTGTAAAAGAGAAAAAAAAAGTTTATGCGTAAACTAATATGTAAATGTTTTTACATAATTTCTTTAAATTTTTACTTTTGACTCAGGTATAAATTACTTTTAACTTATTTCTCTTTTACTTCGAGGATCATATTTCATATTAGAGCAACCAGAGATAATGGTTTGCATAAAAATTAAAATCATTTTCTTCTTTTCAATCATCGGAACTATTTATCGGATTGAAATTCTACATCTACAATTTGTTTTCCTCTGTATTCCCCTGCAGGGTCAAGGAAGCAAAACGAAAATACCCAAGAAAAGAAGGGGGAAAAGGTTGAATCTTTGGGCAGAATAAAACTGACCCACTACTTGCCAGCCTCTGTAGAAGACGCGATCGAGCTCAAGGTGGAAGAAAGAGGGGTCAGTGTACCATGATGTTGGGGGAGTAATGGCTTCCTCTATGGGAGTCTTCGGATTGAAGTGGTGGATTAGTCTCTGAGTCTGAGATGTTTGGACGTCTGAATTGTGAATAAGGCAACGAGAGAGTATTGAACTTTTGTTTGAGAAATTAAGGTTTACGAGTTGTCCTTGTCGAGGAGTAGAGATAAAGGGTATCAGCTGCGTGATCGTTGCCATTTTCATCTTCCTTACAGTTCAGTGGTTTTTCCTTTCTTTATGCACTGCTCACGCTTCCACCAATCACAATAAATAAAAGGTCCATTAAATTAATAAACAATTCAAATCAAAATATTTTTTTTAGTGGGCATATATAATAAAAGGAAAAGAGTAATTCCCCCATATTCTTTAATAAAATAAATATTTTTTTTCTTAATTATTATTCAAAATTTAACCTTTCTTTTTACAAATAAGTTTATGGAACTTTAATTCTTATATTTTCCTATTTATTAAAGGAAAACCAAAAATTTTAAATTTATACTCAATAATATTAAAATTTATTAATTTTCATAAATTTTTTTTCAATTAAATTTATATTACATGTCAATGATTTATTATTTTTTCCTTTTTTGTAATATATATATATATATATATATATATATATATATATATATATATATTAAATATTATAAAAATAAGATTTAAAAATTAATAAAATGATTAAACGCATTGTTTCTTTGCAATTTTTATTCAAAGATTTATGTTGGTGTGAGATTGCTTTTTGATAAAGAAAATGTTTTTTAACAATTTTTTTATAACTGTTTATATAGTAATTTGTGATTAATTTGTTTTAAATATATATATTAATAAAATAGTGACGTATAGTTTATTATGAAAATCTTGTTAAAAAATTTGTTAACATATGATTTTTTGATAATACATGTTTAATTGACTAAAGAAAAAGACAATCTTAAAGTGGATTTATAAATCATACCGTTATTTTTTTTTTCTGTATAAATGAGTCAAAGTAAATTTTTTAACATTATGTAATTAACACAAATTAACATAATTTTTAATAAAAGCAATATAGTATTCATTAAATTCAATAGTTATAAATTGTGAGTTTAAATTTTCACTATCAATCAATTAAAGATGTCGTTAGTATGATTTTTTTTAATATACTATTTGAATGTAAAGGCAATATGGTCATTGCATAAACTATACCAGCAATCATCAATTTCATAAAAATTATAAGTTTACTACTCAGTTCCCATCCTTTACTCTAATGCAAACATTTTGAGTTCTCACTCTAATTCTCTTTTGTTAGTTTTTTTATATTTTTTAAATCTTGCTTTTTATTGTTATATTTTATTATATAAAATTTTCTTGTAAAAAGGAAAAATAAAAATAATAGATTATTTATATTTAATGTAAATTATTTAACTTTAAGATGTAAAAAAAATCACCTAAATTTTTTTTATAAGTCTTGAAAATCAACTACGATAACATTAACATTTTAAGTGTTTATTTACACAAGTATAAATAAAATTAAGGATCAAATAAAATAAAATTCAAGTCGAAGATGTCTTTTTTATAAATAAAATAAAGTTTGAGAATGTAGGGTTTTCATTTCCAAAAATGGTAAAAATTGTAGGTTGGTGTGAATTGGAAAAATGATTTTCATTAAGATTAAGACACGGTTCTAGAATAAAATAAAAAATAGTTACAATTATATTTATAAACACCATTCAATGAAATGTTTACATTGAAGAAGAAAATAAGTGTGAAATGAAATAAATTTCTTTGACAACTAATATTAATTTATAAATACTCTATTTTGTTAAGTTATTTTGGTATTAATATAAAAATATTTACTTCTTTTTACCCATACTTAGTCCTATCTAAAAAAAAATATATCTCATAATAACATGGCATAAAACTTCTTTTAATTTAGATAAATAAACGCAGAACATTAAACGATTAATTTAAAACTACATTTAAATTATATGATTTTGGATCTGAGAATTGAATTTCAATAATTAATTTTCCATTGATGAAGATCAAAGAACACAAAAACACAGAAAAATAAATAAAACAAGAAAACGTAATTTTAAAATTGAGAGAAAAAGAAATGAAGAGATGAGTTTTAAATTAAAAAGAAAAACTAAACAAATGAAATCAGTATATGAGCATAGAGTTCATTTAATTTATATATAAGTTATCTAATAAAGTGTATGCATGGAGCTAATTTTAGTTCTAATTAGATCTATTAACTCAATTACAGAATATAAACTAAAATAATAAAAATTAATTTTAAATAGGTTTTTATATAAAAATACAACAAATCTGTTTTAAATTAAAAAATATAAAAAATAATAAAAGACTCCAATTCCAAAATTCTATAAATTTATTTGAAAGTTTATGTAAAATCCAATACGGAATAAAAAAAATACATTTACTGAAAAAGTCATCAAAAGAGCAAGTAAATATCATTTAGATAAAGATACAAAGTTAAAATAATTATGTATATTAAGTCTAATTGATTATAAATAAAAAAATTAAAAATAAATCTTATTAAAATTATTTCCAATATACCATAAAACTAGGTATACATAAAATACAAAATATGAGTGATCTTTGCTCAGAATTGTTTTTTGAATTTCCGATGATCGATGAACATTTCACAATTGAGTTAGCATTGTGAAACTGAAAGCCAAATATTTTCCTCATCACACATCTGAAACTGAAAGTTTAAACTACTCATGTGGTCTATCAGACTATTCAATGTTAAAATAATCTCTGTCCTTCTGCTGTTTGACTTATTTTGTGCTTCAAATATATGGATTTTGTTTTTCACTTCAACCCAACTACAACCAGGATTTGGTTTAAGATCTTTGTCTTTCATTAATTTTCGCACTCCTGCAGCCTCATTCCACCAACCAACTCTTCCATAGAGATTCGCCAGCTGCTGAAGTGTAGCTGAACACCCTGGTTCCAACAACAGCCTATTCTCTGCTGCATGGATGCCAATCTCAACACTTCCATGAAGCCTAGAGGAAGACAGCAGTGAACCCCATATTACAGCATTGGGAAAAACAGGCATATTTTGAACGAAATCACGAGCCTCCAGAAGTAAACCAGCTCGACCAAGAAGATCTACAATACAAGAATAATGATGTAGTTCTGGCTGCACACCTTGCTCAATCATGGAATTAAAGTAAACTTGGCCTTCTTTGACAAGCCCGCCATGTCTGCATGAGGATAAGACACCAACGTAAGTAACAGCATCAGGATTAATACCTTGCTTCATCATCTCTTCGAAGAGACTAATTGCCTCTTGGGCAAGCCCATGCTGCGCATATCCGCTAATCATGGTATTCCATGTGACAACATCCCTACCCTCCATGTTTTCAAATATGTACAAGGCCTCGTCAATTGCCCCACATTTGGAATACATAGCAACTAGAGCATTATTAATGTGGAGGTAAGAGTGAAAACCCAGGTGAATTATTTGACAATGAGCACATCTCCCATATTCCAGTGCTCCACTGCCCATACAAGCACTTAGAAGACTAGTGTACGTAAAATAATTTGGTCTCAAATCTGATTCCCTCATTTGATGCAAGAGCTCCAAACACATGTCAACACGCCATGCTTGTGCAAATCCAGAAATAATTGCCGTCCATGAAACTACATTTCTAACAGGCATTTCTTCAAACACACGGCATGCATCGTCCAATAAGGCACATCTGCTGTACAAAGTTATCAAAGAACTTCCAACATAAACATTGGCAATGAACCCAGTTGTTATTGCTAAGCAGTGATACTGAATTCCTCCCCAAAGGTCACGCTTGGAACCACTTGAGCTCACAGCTTGTGACAAGGAGCGCAGATAAATTTCAGTAGAGAAAGGCCCAAGATGGTTGCATTGTTTTCCAACATGTAGAACAGAGGAGTGAATATCCATTTCAGCTGTACTCCTAAGAGTAGGTGAATTGTGACCAAGAGGAATGGTTACGGTTGCATTGTTTTCCAACGTGTTCTCAATCAGCCTCAGATGGCTTTCACGACTCTTAACATCAGCAACACGTTTTTGGGGAGATACAAGGTTAAGGACTCTTAGTGCATTCGCTAAACACAATTTATGGGAAGACCTAAGACAAAATGATGGATTTCTTGTGACTGATGCATTCATTGATTCAAATTCAATCCTTAGATGGAGAATAAGTTTAGTTACTGCTCACTTTTTCCTAAGTGGATAATAATTTTTTTCAGGTCGAAAAAAATTCTAATGATCCTTTTCTGATTTCTGGATGTAAAGTTGCAGATGGCAATGGAACTATGCTGGTAAACTTTGGACTTTCGTTTTCCCTTCTATATTTTGCAATTGTCCTGTCTTGATTTTATTTACAAAAGTAAGGAGTCTCCAAAGTGTCGTTGATATAATTAATATATAACCAAAAAGTGGTCCTTAGATGGGAATTGTCCCCAAGGGCCCAAAAACATTTGAAGCACCATTTTGGTCTTTGAAAGGTTTGAGGTGGACCTACCAGTCCTTGAAAAAATGAAAAATGGATGATTTTTTATTTATTTTTTACATCAATTTAATTGCTGAAAAGAACAA